>NW_012108931.1:637408-642681 GCF_000951045.1 Mandrillus leucophaeus | reverse complement strand
CCCTGCTTCAGCTCTCGCTGGTTGGGCTGCAGCAGCTGACCAGCACCGATCGTCCGGCACTCCCCAGTGAGATGAACCCAGTACCTCAGTTGAAAATGCCGAAATCACTGGTCTTCTGTGTCGCTGGGAGTTGGAGACTGGAGGCTGTTCCTATTCGGCCATCTTGCCAATTCTCCCCTATATTCTCTTTAAATGTAATTCATTGAAATATTAATTTAGCAAACTCATTTTATAGTCCAATGAACAGTGACTTGTAAAATGAAGTCTATTTTATTGCATGACTTCATGAAAAATGCTGATATGTTTAACTTGGCTAATATAGAAAGTGTTGTATTGTTTGTAGTAGTGGTGGTGTTTTTCACCAAGTGTGCTGTGTTAAAGCCCATCTTGAATATTAAGCATTTGTTCCATGTATTGCTGCAAAATACCCTGGTTCTATAATCCTTTAAAGACAAATTGAGTGAAACAAATCTGACCAGTCCTGGGGGTATTAGTTATATTTTGAAACGAACTCAAGCCCAGATACACATTTCTAAATTGTGATTTTCATGGAAAGTGATTATTCAGGACTGGTAGTAATATGAAATGTTGTAGTTTGGTAGATGTGTTATATTATGAAAATTGACAAAAGTAAGAGTTTTTTGTTTTGTTTTGTTTTTTGTGTTTCATGAGACATAATGCCTTACTGTCATCAAACTTCAAAACCTTATACATAATATAAACTTATTTGTGCTAACTTCTTATTTTTAAAATTTGAGATGAAATTGACACATATGTATTATCTAATATAGTAGCTCTTGCAATATATGGTTTTTGAGCATTTAAAGTGTGGCTGGTCTGACTGAGGAACTACATTTTAAATTTTATTTAATTTTAAATAATTTAAATTTAAATTCATATGGCCACATGTGGCTAGTGGCTACAATATGGAACAGTGCAGCCTCAGACAGTACCTCTCAACTGGAGATCTAGAAGGGAGTTAAATCGTCGTGCCCAAAGGCACGCACTGTTTCTAATTAATCAGTTTACCTCTTGTGCATCAAGAATACTATGTATCATTATTAGACTAATTAAGAAAATAGTGTCTCAAATTATTTTCTGTGAGGCCTAATTCTCTCACAGCATATAATTGAGAACGGCTGTTTTAGAAAGTTCCCTCATTTCCTTTTCCATTCATACCACCCCCAAAGATCCCCCAAATGAAAATCACTATTCTTTTGTTTGTATCCATTGATGATTTTTGTCTGTTCTTTGACTTCATACAGATAGAAATATACAGTGTGTTTTATGTTGGGGATGACTTCTGTCACTTTACAAAATGTTTTTGAGATCCATATTGTATCTAGTAATAGTTCATTTATTTATATTGCTATGCAGTATTTCATTGTATCAACATATCAAAATTTGTTTACCTATTTCTAAATTTGTCCATTTCATTTAAGTTGACAAATTTATTAACATAAAATTTTCAGAACATCTTCTATTATCTCATTAATTTCTATAGTATCTATAATAATGTCCCCTATCTCATATTTGATGTCAGTAATTTACTTATGCCATCTTGCTAGGAGTTTATCAATTTTATAAAAAATTTTAAAAAATGACTTTGACCTTGTTGATTTTCTCTATGGTTTTATATTTTATTTATCCTTTCATCACCATTAGCCCTTTCTTTCACTTATTTTATAAGGTAAAACTAGTTAAAACTAAATCTAGTTTTTCTCATAGGCTTTTATTTATTATATAAATTTCCAGTTATGTATGAAATACCCATTCTTTCCATTTATTTACTGATTCTGCAGACTTCATTGAGCACCTGTCTACCCCATGGAAGGCGCTGGGATAAGCATTAGTAAACAAGATCACCACAGTTCTTGCCCTTTTGTCTTCACAATTTTGTTCAGTAGGTAGATACTGGGAAAGAAATGGCAAGATACCCAGGCCTGGTGGCACATGCTTATAATCCCAGCTGCTTGGGAGGCTGAGGCAGGAGGATTGCTTGAGCCCAGGAGTTTGAGACCAGCCTGGACAATGTAGTGAGCCCTTAGTCTCACTACAGCTATTAACCACCATCCACTGGAGTTCCTTAATCCCTCAATGAGGCTCTGTGGTCCACAGCAAGGACCCTTTGATTCTACACCTCACCACCTATGAACAGCTCAGTAAAAGAGATCATAATTTTATGCACAATTCTGTTTTGGGGTAGCCTTGGAGTCTGGAGAGCAAAATCTATCAGCACAGGTTTAATTTTTACACCCAAACCCTGTATTCTTGGCAGGGAGGACAAGTGGGTCTCAAGGGTAGCTGAGTCAGAGCTCTACATATGGGAGCAGCTACACCTACCCCCAAGCTCCCTGGGCTGCACAGTGGTTGATGGGCAGATGGGCTTTCACAGTGACACCTTTAGCAAGGCTTCTGGGGTGAACAGCCTGTAGCAGGACATGGTCAGCCTGAAGATTGGGATGTCAGCTCCTCTGCAGTTAAGGACAGTAGGCTCTGTCATCAGCAGTGTGGCACTGATTGGCATCCTTTCTGGCAATGATGGGACATATGTGAACATGGCAGTTTCAAAGCTGACCTCATGGGCTGCCATTGCCAGCAAGCCTGCAAAACCATGGCCTAAAATGGAAACAAAGAGTGGACCTGTCATAGGGGGTGCACTGCCCACTCCATCTATAAAGCATAACATGGATATTGACACCAGGGAAAACAAGGGGCCTGTGCTGAAGACCCCAGACCCCCAGGAGACAATATCCTCACAACCCCAGAAGGTTCCTCATCTTCTCCCAATGAAGCTTCCTGCTTTGGCTCAACCACAGTATCAGAACCCTCATCAGTCACTCCAGACCTACTGGATCATTCCTCACATGGAAATATGGCATGTGGGCAGAGAAGAGGGGCCAACAGTGATAGTAACTCTCCTGGAAATACCAAGACTAATTCTGCCCCAAGTGTAAAAAAAAACTGAAAGCTGCCCACAATTATAATCCTAAAGAATTTGACTGGAATCTCAAAACTGGACATGTATGCATTATAAAGAGCTATTCTGAGGATGACATTCACTACTCCATTAAGTACTCCATTTTGTGTAGTACAGAACATGCACTATGTACTTGAACAGTGCATTCAGCTCCATAAGCAGCAAAGGGCCTGCCTACCTGCTCTTCAGCATCAGTGGGAGTGGGTATTTCTGTGGGGTGGCCGAGATGAAGTGCTCTGTGGACAGCAGCACCAGTGCTGGAGTCTGGTCTGAAGACAAATGGAAGGGAAATTTTGATATCGAGTGAATTTTTGTCAGTGATGTGCCCAATAACCAGCTCAGGCACATCAGACTGGAGAATCATGACAGCAAGCCAGTCATAAACCATAAAACACAGGAGGTGCCTTTAGAAAAAGAAAAACAAGTGCTGAAAATTATCAGCTTCCTACAAGCACACAACCTCCATCTTTGATGACTTTTCTCACTATGCGAAATGCCAGGACGAGGAGGAGGTGATGTGCAAGGAATGACACAATCAAAATAAACAATAAGAACAAACCAGTTTCTTGTGTGTTCTAAAAATTGATTTTGAAAAAGTGTTTATAAAGCATGTGCTTGGTCAGCTCCAGTGTGTTGTCTTGTGCAGGGGTTGAGTATTGCATCTTTGTCTTTTTGTAGTTTCCCCCCCCGCCCCACAGATGGATCCACATTCACTTGTACTTTTTAAAATGATACTGAAGAACGCACTCTCATGCCTGTAATCCCACCACATTGGGAGGTGGGTGGATCATGAGGTCAGGAGTTCGAGAACAGCCTAGCCAAGATGGTGAAACCCCGTCTCTACTAAAAATACAAAAATTAGCCAGGCATGGTGGTGAGTGCCTGTAATCCCAGCTACTTGGGAGGCTGAGGCAGGAGAATTGCTTGAGCCCAGGAGATGGAGGTTGCAGTGAGCCGAGATGGCATCACTGCATTCTAGCCTGGGCAACAGAGTGAGACTCTGTCTCAAAAACAAAAAAAAAGTTTTTTTGTGTCACCTTATCAATGAGACCAATGTGAAATATAAGTATCCTTTAAAACAAACAAAGCAAAACAAACAAACCTAGTACATCCAAATTAATTTTTTCTATTTTGTCAGAAATTATGGTCTTTTTCTTAAATTCAGTCATTTAATATCTCCATTTGAGATTTCATATTTCTCACCCCTTTATTGCTTTATAGCAAAGATAAGAAACCATGAGTTTTTTTTCTCATTTAAAAGTATTCTGTTAAAATCCCTTGAAAATATCTACCAAGTGGCTTCTCTCTTCCTCACTGCCCTGTTGTCTGATCTGGCTGGATAGTAATGGGATGCAATGTGCAGAGGAATTAGAAGATGTTTTAGGTCTGATTCAATGTTTAGTTATTCTTAGTTGTTTGCAGATCGTTTTTAATTTCCTCCTTTTTCTTCACTGGAGAATCCTCATGGTGTCTTTAAGTTTTATACCAATAATGCTGAGCTTTAAGTGTAGAATCTCATGGTATAGACAGAGTGAAGGATGGTGTCACCGACTGTAAATTTCACCATGTCTAATTTTTTTTTTTCTGTTGAATGGGTAAAAACAAAAAATAAACCCTTTTAAAACATGAAGTAGGCCAGGGATGGTGGCTTACGCCTGTAATCCCAGCATTTTGGGAGGCCAAGGCAGGCGGATCACCTGAGGTCGGGAGTTCGAGACCAGACTCAACAACATGGAGAACCCTGTCTCTACTGAAAATACAAAATTAGCCAGGCATGGTGGCATATACCTGTAATCCCAGCTACTCCGGAGGCTGAGGCAGGAGAATCGCTTGAACCCAGGAGGCGGAGATTACAGAGAGCCGAGATCGTGCCATTGCGCTCCAGCCTGGTCAATAAGAGCAAAAATTCCATCTCAAGAAAAAAAAAAAAAAAAGATTTAAAAAGAGTTAGCTTTCATGTTTTGTGAAATGAGGGACTCATGAAATAATTGGACTCACCACCACCTGGAATTTTAGTTGAAGATGAACATAGTGACTCCACCAAAGATTCTACTAGCACTCCAGGAATGGTTCCTTAACTGAAATGGAAATTCACAAATGACAGATAAAGAATTCAAAGTAGGAATTGCAAGGAAGCTCAATGAAATCCAAGACAAGGTTGAAAATTAACACAAAGAAACTTTTAAACAATCTAGGAAATGAAAGAAGAGATAAACATCTTAAAAATAAATCAGAGTTTCTGGAATTAAAAATCTTAAGGAATTTCTTTTTTTTTTTTTTTTTTTTTGAGATG
>NW_012108931.1:636527-637228 GCF_000951045.1 Mandrillus leucophaeus | reverse complement strand
TTTAGCCAGGATGGTCTCGATCTCCTGACCACGTGATCCGCCCGTCTTGGCCTCCCAAAGTGCTGGGATTACAGGCTTGAGCCACCGCGCCCGGCTTGGAATTTCAAAATATAATCGAAAACCTTATCACTGCACTGGATGAAGCAGGGGATTGAATTTCAGAGCTTGAAGACTGGTCTTTTGAACTAATCTAGGCTGACAAAAATAAAGAAAAAAGAATTTTATAAAATGAGCAAAGTCTTTGAGAAATATGAGATTATGTAAAGTGACCAAACCTATGAATTATTGGCATTCTAAGAGAGTAGAAAAAGTAAACAACCTGGAAAGTATATTGAGGGAGTAATTCAAGGAAAATTCCCTAATATTACTAGAGAGGTAGATATCCAGATACAAGAAATCTGGAGAACACTTTCAAGATACTATACAAAACAAACATCACCAAGGCATATAGTCACCAGAATGTTCAAGGTCAATGCTAAATTAAAAAACAAAAATCTGAAAGGCAGCTAGAGAAAAAGGGTAAATCACTTTCAGAGGGAACCATGTCAGGTTAACAGCAGACTTCTTGGCATAAATCTTACAAACCAGGAGAGAACGAGGACCTATTTTTTTTTTTTTTTTTTGAGACAGAGTCTTGCTGTCATCCAGGTTGGAGTGCAGTGGCATGATCTTGACTCACTGCAACCTCTGCTTCCCAGGTT
>NW_012108931.1:587261-636227 GCF_000951045.1 Mandrillus leucophaeus | reverse complement strand
AAAAAAAAAAAAGAAAAAGAAAAAGAAAGAAATTCCAAACAAGAATTTTGAATTCTGCCAAACTAAGCTTCATAAGTGAAGGAGAAATACAATCTTTTTTAGACAAGCAAGTGCTAAAGGAATTTGCTACCACTAGACCAACCTTACAAGAGACCTAAGGAAAGTCTAAACATGAAAACAAAAGAGTGATACCTGCTACTACACAAACATACTTAAGTACGTGGCCTGTAGACCCTCTAAAGCAAAAACATAATAGAATTACAAAGCAAACAGCTAACAATTTTACAATAGGTTCGAAACCTCACATATCAATATTAACTTTGAACATAAATGATCTAAATACCCCACTTAAAAGCACGGAATGGCAAATTGGATAAAAAAAAAGACTCATTCATCTGCTGTCTTCGAGACCAATCTCACACATAATGACACTCATAGGCTCAAAATAAAGGGTCAGAGAAAGATCTGCCATGCAAATGGAAAAGAAAAAAGAGAAGGAATTACTATTCTTATATCAGAACAAAATAGACTTTAAACCAACAACAGGAAAAAAGAACAAAGAAGGGCAATACATAATGATAAAGTGTTCAATTCAAGAAGACTTAACTATCCTAAATATTTAAGTTCCCAATACTGGAGTATGCAGATTCATAAGACAAGTACTTCTAGACTTGTTATAAGATTTAGACATTCACACAATAGTGGGGACCTTCAACACAACAATGACTGCTTCAGACAGATCATCAAGTCAGAAAACTAATGAAAAAATTCTGGGCTTAAACTTGACACTTGACAAATGGGACCTAATAGACATCTACAGAATACCCCACCTATCAACCACAGAATATACATTTTTTATCTGCACATGTAACATAGTCCAAGAGTGACCACATAATCCCCCATAAAGCAAGTCTCAATACATTTAAAAAAATCAAAATCCTACCAACTGTACTCTCAGACCACAGTGAAATAAAAATAAATAGCAAGAAAATCTCCCCAAACCATACAATTTCATGGAAATTAAGCAATGTCCTCCTGAATGACTTTGGGGTGTATGATGAAATCAAGCCAGAAATTAAAAAAAAATTTCAACTAAATAAAAAAAGACACAGACTACCCTAACCTATGAGACTTAGCAAAAGCAGTGTTAAGAGGAAAGTTTATAGTGCTAAATGTCTACTTCAAAAAGTTAGGAAGGTCTCAAATTAATGATCTAACGTTGCACCTCAAGGAACTAGAAAAACAAGGATGAACTAACCCTAAAGCTAGCAAAATAAAAGAAATAACTAAAATTAGAGTGGAACTGAATGAAATTGACACCTAAAAATTCATATAAGGAATTTATGAAACCAACAGTTGATGTTTGAAAGAATATACAAGATTGATAGACCATTAGCCAGATTTACAAAGAGATAAGATCGAAATAAGCACTGTCAGAAATGACAAAAGTGACATTACAACTGATCCCACAGAAATAAAAAAAATGCTCCGGGACTATTATGAACATCTCTATGCAAACAAACTGGGAAATCTAGAGGAAATGGATACATTCTTTCATGAAGAAATTGAAACCTCGAACAGACCAATATTGAGTTCTGAAATTGAATCAGTAATAAAAAAACCTAACAATCAAAAAAGCCCTGGACCAGAAGGATTCACAGCCGAATCCTATCAGGTATACAAAGAAGACCTGGTACTTGTTCTACTGAAACTATTTCAAAAATTTGAGGAGGAGGATCTCCCTCTTAACTCATTTTTGAAGCTAGCAACACCCTGACAAAGACACAACCACTAAGGAAAACTACTGGCCAATATTCCTGATGAACATAGATACAAAAAACCTCAACAAAATACTAACAAACTGAATTCAGCAGCACATCAATAAGTTAATTGACCATAATCAAGTAGGCTTCATTCCCAGGATGCAAGGTTGGTTCAACATATGCAAATCAGTAAATGTGATTCATCATATAAACAGAATTATGTTACAAAAACTATATGATCATCTCAATAGATGCAAAAAGAGCTTTAGATAAAATCCAACATTCTTTCATGGTAAAAACCCTCAAGAAACTAGGCAACCTACCTCAAAATGATGAAAGCCACTTATGACAAACCCACAGCCAACAACATACTGAACAGGCAAAAACTGGAAGCATTCTCCTAGATAACTGGAATAAGACAAAAATGCCTACTCTTCCCCCTCCTATTCAACATAGCATTGGAAATACTAGTCAGAGCAATCAGGCCAGAGAAAGGCATCCAAATAGGAAAATAAGTCAAACTATCTCTTCTTGCTGATGATATAATTCTATTCCTTGAATACCCTGAAGACTCCATCAAAAGGCTCCAGGAATCAATAAACAACTTCAGCAAATCTTTAGGATACAAAATCAGTGTACAAAAACCAGCTGTATTTCTATATACCAATACTGTTCAAGCTGAGAGCTAAATCAAGAATACAGGGAGTGGGGTAGAGGGAAGGAGAGCATTACCAAAAATAGCTAATGCATGCTGGGCTTAATACCTAGGTGGTGGTTTGATAGGTGCAGCAAACCATCATGGCACATATTTACCTATGTAACCAACCTGTACATCCTGCACATGTACCCCAGAACTTAAAAATTAAAAAATTTCTGCATATCACTAATTATTAGATAAATGCAAATCAAAAACACAATAATGTAACTCCAGCACTTCGGGAGGCCTAGGCAGGCGGAACACTAGAGGTCACGACTTTGAGACCAGTCTGGCCAACATGGTGAAACCCCATCTCTACTAAAATTACAAAACTTAGCAGGGCCTAGTGGCATGTGCCTGCAATTTCAGCTACTCGAGAGCTTGAGGCAAGTGAATAGCTTGAGCTCGGGGCAGGGTGGTGGAGGTTGCATTGAGCTGAGATCAGCCTGGGCCACAGAGTGAGACTCCATCTCAAAAAACAACAGCAACAACAACAAAACACCACAATGAGATGAGATGGCATCTCACACCAGTCACAATAGCTATTACTGAAAAGTCAAAAAACAACAGATATTGGTGAGGCTGCAGAGAAACGGGAACACTTCTACATTCTTAGTAGAAATATAAATTATTTCAGCCACTGTAGAAAGCAGATTGGAGGTTTCTCAAAGAACTTAAAAAACAGAACTACCATTTGACCCAGCATTCCATTACTGGGTATATGCCCAAAAGAAAACAAATTGTTCTACTGAAAGCACATGCATTCTCATGTTTAGTGCAGCACTATTCACAATAACAAAGACACAGAATCAACCTAGGCGCCCATCAACAGTGGACTGCATAAAGAAAATGTGGCGCATCTACACCGTGGAATACCATGAAGCCATACAAAAGAATGAAATCATGTGTTTGCAGCAATATAGATGCAGCTGGAGGCCATTATCCTAAGCAAATTAATGTAGAAACAGAAAACCAAATTCTGCGTGTTCTCATTTATAAGTGAAAGTTAACCATTGGGTACTTATGAACATATAGATGGCAACAATAGACACTCGGGACTATTAGAGTGGACAGGGAGGGCGGGGAGCAGATGTGGAAAAACTGTTGGCACTATGCCCAGTACCCGGGTGATGGGATCATTTATACCCAAGCCTCAGCATCATGCAATATACCCAGGTAACAAACCTGCACATATACTCCCTGAATTTAAAAGTTGAAAAATTAAAAAAAAATAAAATTGCAAATTGATAACATTACATAAAAATAAACATTCTGTTTAATAAAGAACTCATTGAATAAAATTAACTGATAATAAGTGGAAAAACATTTTCAAAATCTAACGGCAACTAGTGTTTAATAGATAAACTACACAAGTACCTCCTAAAAATCAACTAGAAACAGGCACCTCAGGGAACAGACAAAAATAGATGAACATGAAATTACAGAAGAGTAAACTTAGAAAACTAAGAGGCATGTGATAAGATGGTCAGAATGGTGAGTAATTTAAGAAATTCAAGTTCAAGCATCATTCAGCTGTAACCGTAAATGATTATAGACTGGCAAGCATTTGAAAGTTAGGTAATAGCAACTGAGATATGAAGGCCTAAGAACTCTATTGCACTTCTAGTGGTAGTGTTAGTGGTAGTGGTAGTGGATCTGACATGATTTATTCAGATTAAGTATAAGTGTATCCTACAACCCTACCTTTCTACTTCTGAGTACATATCTCAGGGAGCTTGAGGAGACACGTGAGGATTTAGGATTTTCTTTGCAGAAATGTTTATCAAGGCAAGAGTTGAAGGCAGCCTGGATGTCTGCCACCTGGACAGAGATGGATAAGCTGGGCCTATAGGTAGGTAATCCTAGATTCCCATCACTGGGACAGTGGGAAAGTAAGCCTGGAAATCCATCACTGGGACAATGGGAAAGTAAAACTGGAAATCCATCACTGGGACACTGGGTAGTTAAAATGTGGAACATGTAGATGTTTGAATACCAACCATCCTAAAAGAGTACTGTGAAATTTAAAA
The DNA here is from genome assembly GCF_000951045.1 of Mandrillus leucophaeus. Classification (NCBI taxonomy): domain Eukaryota; kingdom Metazoa; phylum Chordata; class Mammalia; order Primates; family Cercopithecidae; genus Mandrillus; species Mandrillus leucophaeus. The sequence goes on along the minus strand of NW_012108931.1, from coordinate 631,737 downwards.
TAGTTTGTACTTTTCTGATTTTATATGTGAAGTCACTTGGAGTGCTGACTTAAAATGTTCACTGGCCACTTACCAAAATGAGAGTGCCCTTTATTAAATTTTTTAAGTCTGAGAGCTAATGGATAAGGGCATAGTAAAGGACTACTGGAATCCATTCCTTATCTTCAAATACTTTCTAAATAAAAAAAAATACATGCGGAACATTTAATAAAGTCTAATAGTGTTAAAAGGATTACAATTAAAAATTCATTCTCCTGCTTCATGTCTTTTTATTTTCAAACCACAGCTTCCTTTGGCAGCCACTTTCACTCTTTTGTAATAGTTACTTTATATTTTTAAGTTATATACTTACACTGCTCTCTCTCAATTCATTAGTTTAAGGCATTTATTTAAGCTTGAATATCATAGATCAGAATTTATGCTGTCTTGTACCTCCCCTGTGATGATTAATGTTACGTGTCACATTGACTGGACCAAGGGGTATCCAGGTTAAACATTTTGAGTGTATCTCTGGGGGTTTCTGGATGAGATTAGTATTTGAATCAGTGGACTGAGTAAAGTAGATGCTCTTTTGCATGTGAGTGGGCATCATTTAATCTGTTCAGGGTTGATGGCCTGAATAGAACAAAAGGTAGAGGAAGGAGGAATTTGCCTTTTTTTTTTTTTTTTTTCCCCTGCCTCACTGTATGAGTTGGAACTTCTCATTTCATCTTCTCCTGCCTTGGCCTGGAATATACTTACTTACGTGTAGATGGTAGATCATGGGACTTCTTATCCTCCAAAATCATGTGAAGCAATTTCTCACAATCTCTCTGTCCGCATCAATCTACTATGTATGTATGTATGTATGTATGTATGTATCTATCTATCTATCTATCTATCTATCTATCTATCTATCTATCATCTATTATATCTATCTCCTATTGGTTTTGTTTCTCTGGAGAACTCGAATACATCCCCACATTTCCAATACATACTATTTTTGGTAATATAGTTTTTTGTTAATATTTAGAGTTTTTATTTATGATGTTTTAAATATCTTCTGAGTCAAATAGTATACTATAATAATGAAATAGTACTGCATTGGCTAATTATAGAAGACTTGGCTACACTGTGCCTTATAAATAAAGGAGTTCAATGCTACCCACATAGTTAGAAGTCCAGAGATAGGCAGCTCAGTGATGATGAATAGGCTTCACTATGCCAAATTCCATTCTGACTTTCCAGTTCTTCTCATGTGACTATTTATATCATGCACGTCACTTCTAGGTTGCAAGATTAATGCTTTATTTTCAGCATTCATCTATATTTCAGACAGGAAGAAAGAAAGAAAACAGGCAGAAAACTTGAGCCCTCTGAGTCTTCTTTCTTTTAAAATATTTTCCTAGAAGCTCTACCTAATAATGACTTACATTTACATCTTATTAGCTAGAGCAATGTCACATGGTCTCCCTTTTAGCTGAATATTGGCCTTCCTCAACTGGTCTTTTAATTTTCTTTTCTCTCCTACTCTCTTAACTCTTTTCTTTTTATTCATTTTTTTGGGAAATTTTCTAATTTCTAAATTTATTTTTTGAATATGCTATTAACTTTTTCTAATTCTATCTGTTACATTTTTAATTTAAAAGAACTTGTTTGGGTTTTTTTGTTATCTTCATAGCGGTCTATATCTTGTTTCTTGATATAACTTGTTCTCTTATCTCTCCTAGAAAATTGAAGATGATTACTTTGAAGCTTGCTGTTATATTCTATGCTGGTTGTGTTTCCTTTGAATCTCTTGCTTTAATTGTTCTTTTGAGTTTTCTCAAATAGCTTAAGATCTTTAGGTATGAGATATGAGATAAGAGCCATAGTCTTCTTGGGCCTTCATGACAAAACACAGTAGGCAGTGTGACTTGAACAGCGGAATTTATTTTCTGATAGTTCTTGAGTCAAGTTCAAGATCAAATTGTGGGCAGAGTTGGTTTCTTCTGAAGGCTTTGCCTCTTGGCTTGGAAATCACTATCTTTTTCTGTGTCTTTACATAATCTTCCCTCTGTATGTTTGTGTCCTTATTTCCTCTTTTAAGCACACCAGTCATATAAGGCCCACCTAGGACTTCATTTGAGCTTAATTACCTATCTCTATAAAGATCTATCTCCAAATACAGTTACATTCTGTGGCACTGGGTTGGGGGGTGGGCATTTAAGACTCTAACACGTGGATTTAGGGGGACAAAGTTCAGTCCCTAAACAATCTTCACGGATATGTGGGGCAAATCGATTTTGTTATTCTCTCCTGAGTGCTTTGAAGTCTAATCAGCCAATATTTTGCTAAATGCATTGGTTTTTATTTTCCTTCTTTCTATATTATACTTTGAGTTCGAATATATCTCTTGGTTTTAATGAATATGGAATTTCTATTTCTTTATCTACTTGTAAGTTCTGGGAAGTATCTTAGAGGACAAAATGAATCAAAAGAGTAGAATGCTTTCTGTTCTTCATCTTAAAAATCAGAAATCTCTATCAATGCTTCTTGTCATAGGTTGGCTTCCCAAAAAAGGACTCTGAGATGGATATTAGTGTGCAGAAAGCTTATTAGGAAGCAGTGTTGGGATCAACTCCTGTGGAGGTCAAGGAAGTAAATGAAAGAGAGTTTGGCAGTAGAAGTTGGGATGTGATGTAGTCTCAACGAAGGCTTCAGCTGAACTGGGAGCTCTGAAGCTGGGGTGGCTGTCAGAGTTGCTCTGCATTGCAGTGAGTGCCTTTGTACTTCTGCATCAGTCAATAGTTAAATGTGGGCCGGCCCATGATGGGAGAGTGACCTTGATTCAGCTGGCTTCTTTTATTTTTTGATTTTTTTTTATTATACTTTAAGTTCTAGGGTACATGTGCACAACGTTTGTTACATATGTACACTTGTGCCATGTTGGTGTGCTGCACCCATCAACTCGTCAGCACCCATCAACTCATCATTTACATCAGGTATAACTCCCAATGCAATCCCGCCCCCTTCCCCCCTCCCCATAATAGGACCCAGTGTGTGATGTTCCCCTTCCCGAGTCCAAGTGATCTCATTGTTCAGTTCCCACCTATGAGTGAGAACATGTGGTGTTTGGTTTTCTGTTCTTGTGATAGTTTGCTGAGAATGATGGTTTCCAGCTGCATCCATGTCCCTACAAAGGACACAAACTCATCCTTTTTTATGGCTGCATAGTATTCCATGGTGTATATGTGCCACATTTTCTTAATCCAGTCTGTCACTGATGGATATTTGGGTTGATTCCAAGTCTTTGCTATTGTGAATAGTGCCACAATGAACATACGTGTGCATGTGTCTTTATATCAGCATGATTTATAATCCTTTGGGTATATACTTAGTAATGGCTTTTTTTAGGCATAGTATATTTCTGGAGAGGGCTGACATCTAAGGACTGTAAGTTGGTAGAATTTCCAGAGGCTGGAATGTAGGTCCTTCATTCTTGAGGGCGATCCGGGTAGCTCATTACAGCATCATCCGCCCTTCTGCACATATACCTTATGGTGTATTTAAACTGGTTGACTGTGAATCTTCATCTCTCCTTTCCTCATCTTATTTATCTTCTTAGGTCATGAATCTCTACTTCTAATTTTGACCTGTCAGAATTTTATTGTTTTTCAAGAACCAGTTAAAGAGTCACGCTTCTTATGAAGTCTTCACCAATCATCATAGTAAAAAATAAAAGGTATCTTTATTCTCTGAAACCCTTTTGACCCTGGATTTTATCTCTAGAATGGCACATAGCATATTCTGCCTTAATTGTGGTTCACTATATAATTAGAACTCCTACAGGATTGTTAATTTCTTACATGTGAGAAACTACAATATTGTTGAAATGTCTGCATACTAGAAATTCAATAAATTTTCTTCAAATTTAGTATTCATTGAAATACATCCACTGCAGATCTAGACAACCAGAGATGGCCAAATGCCTTGTCTTGTAAAATGTCAAAGTAATGCACAAACAACTGACAGTAACAGCTAAGTCCCTTATCTCTTCTTAACCTAGAGCAGTATTTTCAATGTTTTAAAATAGCTTGTGCTTGATGCAGTATTTGAACGGAAAGGATAATAAACATCAATAAATCAAGGTACAGTTTTTGGAAGAATAGCATAACTTTTGCCTTGTCAAAGGCTTTTGGTATGAATGGAACTGAATCTTAATCCTTTTAAGGACACTTTCTGCATGTCTATATGACTAGTGATTTATTTTTTATTTGTTAGGGGTCATATTTTCATAAATTATAGATTTTCTCAATAGTTTACAGGTCTTAAATATTTGAATTATTATTAACTGAAACTAACTAAGAAAAGAAAAGCCTATCAAAGACATGAAAGTAATTCAAAATATTTGGTCATCTTTACACATGATTGAGCTATATTAGTTTATTAAGTTAATAGCCTATGAATAAAAAATAATAAACATATGATATTTCTTAGTAGTCTAGTGTCTGCTCTTTTCTGATTGACCCTAATTCATGTAAGTCCAAGAATTTTCTCTAAGTAATCATTGTGTTTAGTTCTTTTGTAATTGGTATGTGATATCTTCTCCTTAAAATTCTCTCATTTTTCTGATTTCACTGCTTTATTTCATTCTTTATTTGCATAGAAGTTTTTAACTACATGTGACCCAATGCACACATCTATAGTACGTATTTCTGAAATAAAAGTTTCATGAAACAATACTTAGGGTGTAGGTACACTCAGGTGTTTTATTTTCTTTTTCTTCGAATGCAGTAAGATATTGGTTGTGATCCATTAAACCCATTTGACAAACCCTAATGTACCAAAATCTGCAGTTTAAAGATCCTTCTTTAGAGGGCTAACCCATTCTTAGTCTCAATTATCACTCTTTTAATCATGTGACACCCAGAACTGATTTCTTATCTAATCTTTTCTTTGTTTTCTACCTTAATCCTGACTGTCTCCAGGCCCTCATCATTTTATACCTCGATTCACATGGTATCTTGCTATCTGGTCTCCCTACCTATATTCTCTTTCCTCCAACTTACTGCCTTTTAATTTGCTTTCAGCATACCAATTCTTTACTTCTCTTACACAAAGTGTCTAGCATATTGCTTAGAAGATCAGTTTTCAATGAATGCTTTTTGAATTGATTGAACACTTAAATTCTCCAGGGATTTTATCAACAAGATAGCTATCTAAGATAGTACTCAGAGTTTCTCAACTTTGGTGCTAGTCTACTTCACCAGACTTCTCACCTGCTAAAGGAGATAATGCCTGATGAATACTATGTGTCTGGTATGTAATAGCCATCATATCTGGCATCACCATCAATATTATTATCTTTACGAACTCTCCATTTAAACTGTGTTTACTCTGCCCATGCAAGTCTGCCTTTCTTTCTGTTTGTCTAAGTTTTTATCTCTGCATCAAGTTTCTTTTGTAAGGCCTCTTAGGTCATGCCGTTTCTCATGTATCTCTTCCACATTTGAACTTTTATATTACTGATTGTTTAACTCTCTCATGCCTGCTATGAATGCCAGCTAACTGTGTTATAAAGTGCTTCCTAGAAAAAATATTATGTGGAATAATTTTCTTTGGCTATAGGGGCTTAAATACTGCATAAAAATGAACAAAGAAAGAAAGGAAGAAAAAAGAATAAAAGACAGTAAAAGCAATGAAAGGGAAAAGAGTAAAATAATATTCTATGTAAAAATAAATTTGAAAAATTATGGGTTAAGTGAAGTTAAAGCTACATTTTAAAATATTTGACTACAAGATTTATCAGAGTCTTAACACTATAAATCTCCAAAGGGTAAAAATTATATATAGTCATTCCCAAGAGCCAGTCTGTAAAACTATAGATTCATTTGTGGTCACAACAATCTTCCAGGACTTGAATTCCTCAGAATATACTTCGAGTACATGCTAGCATAGGGTGTAATTATTTCATACATACTCTTTAGTTTGCCTTCAGAACATCTGGGTTTATCAAATACTGTGATATTCCCAGTTTAACAGATGAAGCAATTGAGACTTAAAGAGGCTTAAGCATTTGCCTAAGATCACAAAGCTTTTAGAGGCAGCACTAGCATTTGAACTTCTAGCTCCCGAGTCCGGGCTTAGCCTCACCTGTTGGGAAGATGACGTCTTGATAACCTCTCTGATCTGTAAAAATGGAGCTGCTGGGCAGATTCAGTGAGACGTGGGATGTAAACTACATGACTTTCAAAAAAGGTTAGCTCCCTTTATTTTTTACTTTATTGTTGCCATTTAACATGTTATTTTATTTTATTATTTTAAAAAATGATGTATCTTGATTCTTTATGTAGATAACCTTGATTGAAGAGAAGCTTATATGCCTGTTTTCAAGTCTTTATAAAGCCAAGTCCAGTGCTACTTAGATAAATACAAATTTCAGAGGTTCATAATTCCTTGTAATAAGAAAAGAATATCTGAAGATTATCTTTCGATTTTGAACATGTCACTTTTAATGTGGATTATTATCTGGGTATTATATATATGTTTTAAAACAGCAGTTATGTGTACTTCTTTTATATGGTGTATTTTCATTGATTATCATTTGAGAGGGTAATGAACAGTTTAGAGTAAACATTGTGCAAATTCTGAGATTAACTAAATTTTGCAAAACTTTAATTTAGAAATATTAACAAAAATAATATTTACTATAATTCAAAGTAAAAGAATAAAAAAGCACACTTGACTGGCCTTTGACTTTGGGTGTGGGGAGTCATCATTGTCCCATAAAAATATCCTCTTATGATTTATTACTATAAACAGACTTCCAGCTCTGTATTACATGCTGAGTTTCCAACTTCATTTTATTCAATTTCAAACTTTCAGCACAGCATCTTGACCCGTTAGCATATGGTTCAGCCTAACTTTCAAATTTTATTTTCACATTTTTCCTTACTTATTCTTAATTTCTGACTCATTAGTCTCCAAACATGTCCTCTGCTTTCTTTCCCAGCTTGCTCATGTTGACCCTTCTGTCTGTTGAAATCATAGGCACCATCTCATGCCTTTCTCAAAATTTCATCTTCTCGATGAAGACCTTCTTAGCCCTTTCACCTGAACTTGAATTCTGATACCAGTTGAATTGATACAACAGTTTTTATATCAATATACCAATATTATTCTATCTCTCATATTATTCTGTTAGATATATTCTGTTTTTTCTCCCACTTCCCCATTCTCCACCTCCCCTCCCACCCTATGCTCCCAGACTCTTGAAAGAGGATTTGAGAATATTAAATTAGTCATATTGATCTTTGTATTACAATGACAACAATAACAATAATAAAAACAATAGCTTCTAAATCTTGTTGAGTGTTCACTAGTTGAAGACGGTGTAGTACTGTTGCATTATACTATATCATGAGTTTATACAACTTCACAATGACACAGCTAATATTTTTACTTCATATTATAGATGGGAAAACTCAGGCTTAGAGAAGTCACCAAGGTCAGTTAGGGAGTGAGAGGGCCATGATTTGACCCCTGGCACTAGGATTCCAGAGCTCATATTTTGGACTACTGCATAGGAGTGTAATCTCCAAAGGTGCATCACCTATAGTAGAAGTTCAAAATAGGTAAAAATTGAATTTGCATTTTCAAAGAAACATGCTTTTATATATTAAATTTTGGTGCATTATGGTTAGTCTATGTTACATTTGTGTTTCCTTCACAAACATGCATTGCTTCCTTCAAAAACATGCTCATAGCAGTACCTTACTTTTTATAAAATATTATTTTTATGAGAATTAACATAAGCACTCTATGGAATATAAAAGATTAGGTTGACTATGATTTGAAAAACAAGGGATTTAAATCATTGACTACTTATCATACCAGTCGAGGAAACATGATTTTTCAAACTCAAGTTAATAATTTTTCCATTATGAAGCATCATTCGGTGGAAATTTTAATGATACTTGTTTCTACTGCTTATTACCAGGTATTTTTAGCTTATCTCTTTTCAAATAATTCAAGGTTATCCTTCTGCCTATTTACTGCAGGCCAGGGAGGGCAAATAGACACAGTCTCAAGGATCATCCATATTTGTTCCATTAGTAGTAGCTGCCTGGATCCCTGAGTTGAGATTCTGAATCTTTGCCCATGTCCTCAGGAAAGAGTTCTATCATTAGTTAGGAGAATCTGACATATTTGGTGCAAATAACACAGTGTCTGCCACACATCTGTCATTTCTACTGTAGGCTGCTGTCTTTCAGTATTGTGTAGACATATGTTAATGTATAAGTGAATTTTGGTATTAAGACATAACTGACCAACCAAATGCCTAGACTACAAAGAGTGAATCATTCCAACCTGGAGATTTTGGAATAGATCCTTCTTTATATTACTTTATAATGTGTGAATGTGCAGATATTTTAGCATTATTTCGATTAGTATCTCTGTTATGACATGATTTACACATTCCTATCCTATGTTATGTATCTCAACACTCTTTTCTTACTGTTTCTGTTATTGAAGAACTTTCAACAACTCTGGGTAATGCCAAGAATACATTGGCTAAAACATTAATTTTATTTTTGGACCATTGCCTGGTTAGATGGAAAACATATACAATATGTGGTAAGTTTATTATATTATTATCTAGCCATTTCCTCTGTATTTCCTTTTGTACCTACTGAATAAGGATAGTCAATAAAAGTATTGCATTAGAATGATGACATTCCATTTGTCAATGCCTTACTTGCTATTTTCTAGCTAGCTTTAAGGAATACTTATGCATCTTCATTAATCTTTACTACATTAAATCTAGTAGTAATTACACTTAAAGTCACTTCACACTTGCAGACTTTGCCTTTTGCTAAGGGTATTGTCTATGTTTGAGTCTTTCATCTTTTTCCTTAAGTTATATGATCATTTCAGTGAAGTAAAAGGACAGGTGATTACCATTATTTCTTGGTGGTATCACGTACATTGTTTATGCTCATTAAAGGTGAAATCATATTTGCTTTTCAAATTCTAAAGCTAATTCGGGTTTTACTGGAAATATTACAAACCTAAATTTTGCCACATTTTTTTTCATCTCTGCATAGAGATTTTCACCTATATCATCACATATTCTTACCTACTATAATCTCATTGATAGAGATCTGCATATGGATCTCTAATACAAGATAAACACTTTTAGAAAGAGTTGTCTTAGTGTCTACATGACATGAAGAAACTAAGCTGCAATATTACTTCTAATAATGTGGATTTATTTATTTTTATTTATTTATTTTTGAGATGGAGTCTCACTCTGTTGCCCAGGCTGGAGGGCAGTGGCGCAATCTTGGCTCACTGCAACCTCCGCCTCCTGGGTTCACGCCATTCTCCTGCCTCAGCCGCCCGAGTAGCCGGGATTACAGGCGCCCACCACCACACCTGGCTAATTTTTTGTATTTTTAGTACAGATGGGGTTTCACTGTGTTAGCCAGGATGGTCTCAAACTCGTGACCTCATGATCCACCCACCTTGGCCTCCCAAAGTGCTGGGATTATAGGCATGAGCCAGATTTATTTCTAAATAAAATTTCAATAAAAATTTTCTTACAGATAACTTTCATCCTCATCTTATATTCTACTATACATGTATTTTTTAGCTATGGGCATTTGTACCCACTCTGACTAGTTTAAACAGAAAAGGATTTATTCAGGATTATTAGCAATTTACACAATAATTAAGAGAACTGAAGGAACAGACTTGAAATAATTAAACTGCTACAGGAACCTGCTGGGATATTCTATAGTTCAAATGCACTGAGTTATTTAAAAGATATATTATAAGAAGAAAGGGGTGAGGGAGGAACCTATAAATTAAAAGAGACTTAAAAGACACATCAGATTCTTAAAGAGGGTGCAAGATTAAATTATAGTGTCTAAGGATGCATACTTAGGTGATAATATGATAATGAAACAGAAGGAAGTGAATGTTACAAATGTCAGAACAGTGATTAAATTTAGGAGAATAAGGGACTTATTACTGTGATGAGTTACATGGAGGAGTTTCTGGGTGGCTTGCAAAATTCTACTTTATGATCTGCTTGGTAGTTATAAGTGAGTTCATCTTAAAGTAACTCATCAAGTTATTCATTTTTCAGTTTTTTTATCATTTTATTTTCAAAGAAAATAGTTGAAAACAATTTAAAACAATGTATCAACAACATTTCAGTAGTATTACCTTCTTACAGGAGCTAGATTACTTTTATAAATGTGTTGTGTTTGCATATACCATGTTTTTTATTGGAAGAGTTATATTAGAGAACTTTTACAGTTGAGTCATATCTAAAAACTATTTAAACATCTACTACAACAGCAGTGAACTCAGACTAAGATAAGGTAAATCTTTACTCAGATTAAAAAGCAAATACATATAATTCTTCTTCTAGTGATGGTGTGTAGCATTAAATACCAACAAATTGAAAGTTTAAATACATAATAGATACGAATAACTATGAAGATTATTAGTTTTTGAAAGCAGAGAAATCTTGGCCGAGGTAAACTTGCTTGAACTGAAATGTTGGTATCTTCGTACATTTTAGATGTAGCTGGATAACTCACATAATAATTGATTTTGATTTACTATTAAGACAGCATAACAAAACTGTTTTAACCTGTCCAGTTTTTTCTTTCCTCCGCTGGTAAGATCCCCTCCCCACCTGCTCTACCCTATTCCTTGCCTTTCCTTAGGGGACTGGCCCTCTTCTACTCCAGTTCTGGTGTGTTTGTGATGACAGTACCCTTCTTCTTAATTAAAAAATCAGCCCAACGAACATGTGATCCAGGCTGGACCAATCAGAGGCCTTCTCTGAAATTTTTATAAACTAACTCAAAAAAGGAGATCTTTCTGTGTGTTCTGTGGTCATTTGATATGTGCCTAAAGAGGAGAATTTTCTGACACTCTCATAAAAGTGGTTCTGAGAGCTGGAGAGAAAGGGAAGCGGAAAAGCTTGACAATATCGTCTGAGGTCTCATTTGCATCTGAATCCAGCTCTGCCTTACATTTCTCAGTTGCATGAACAAGTAAATTCCTTATTCCATTTTTGCTTATACTAGTTTAAAGTGTGCTTCTGTCATTTGTGAATGAAAGTTTCAACTATTTTAGGGAGCATAATACATTTTCTCTTTTTTACTTCTTTGATATCAGTTGACAAATGTCACAAATGTCATGTTGACACACTAAAATAGGACAGGGAAGAATTAGGATTAATCAAGTATCTGAGTCTTGATCTGCCACCTAACTTCAGAAATTGTTGTCAGTCTTCTAGATGCTCATTAACATTTAATAAAGACGTTTGTCAAGATTAATCAATATACCTGGCAATTGTTAATTAAGCTCTCCTAAAATATCTCCTCTTTAGCACTTAAATATTTGCTTTGGAATATCTATGATGGATCGTGTAAAATTTGCTAATGACAAGAAGGATGCATTTACCTTGAAGTTAATAATATTTTTAAATTTTAGATTTGGAAATTAAGCATCTTTAATTTTTAAGAAGGAAAATAAATAGTTACTATACCCGAGGAGCCCCGTCTGTATACAATCTGATTTGCAGGGTGTCATATTCTAGCCTTTGAGCTGATGGTGTGATGGGATGAGAATTGTGGGGACTCTGGGAGGAGCTAAGTGTGATTTGTATGTGGAAGGATGTGAGTCAGTGGGGAGTCACAAGGCAAACTGTGGTAGGCAGATTCTAAATGGCTCTCAGTGATCCCTGCCTCCTGGTATTCATGCTAGACGTAATCCCTTCCTCTTGAGTGCAAACTAGGACCAATGACGCTCTTATAAGGAATAGAATATGGCAAAAGTGATGGGATATCACTTTGTAAACTAGATTATAAAAGACTGTTTTCTGTCTTGCTCACTCTCTCCTTTCAAAATTATTTCCAACTTTCCCTTATTGTACTAGTTTATTGAATATCAGTATCTTGCTGATATTTAGCCAAAGATGAAGTTTACCACTCGCTTTGGGCTACATTCTCAAGCAGCTTGACTCTAGGAAGACTGGTCTCTCCTGTCCACTGTGCTGGCAGCCACTACAGGTCTCATACTGCATGCGCCTTCGATTATCTTTTTCACCCAGCCTAACTGAAAACACACAGGAAAGGGAATTCTCAAGTACATAATTCATCTCAGCCACATTGCCATATTACAAAGCTACCAAAATTACTCAGGGTCCAATTTATTTAGGAACGACAGGATAAATGCATGATTATTTTCCTTAATTTACTAGTTTTCAAGAAGATGAATTGTTTCTTTATCATCTCCAGAAGTTGGCAAATTGTTTTCTTAAAATTAACTTTTAATGTTAGAATGGGTCAGAAAAGGCCTATGGAGATATTACATAGATTCCTCATATACTGCACACCATTTCCTTCATTATTATTTTACATTAATATAGTATGATTTTTATAATTAACGAATCAATATTGATACATTATTAGTAAATAAAATTCACACTTCATTCATATTTTCTTATGTCCTTTTTTTTCTATTCATGGTATCATTACATTTAATGGATACCATACTACATTTAGTGTCATGTTTGTTTAGGTTCCTCTTGGCCGTGACAGTTTCTAATACTTTCCTTGTTTTGGATAACCTTGGCAGTTTTGAAAAGCACTGCTCAGGCATTTTCTGGAATGTCCCTAAATTGGAATTTGTAGGATGTATGATTTCTTATGATTAGACTTGGGTTAAATGTTTTTGGGAGGAGAACCATAGAGGCAATGTTGCATTTTCATTCTATCATATTCAGGGTACATGCTTTCAATGTGACTTATCACTGTTGATGTGGACTTTCATCCGCTGGCTGAGTTTCTTCATCTTTGCCTAAATATCATCAGCTTGTCAGGTTTCTCCACTGTATAGTTACTCTTTCCATGCTTCCCTTACATACTATACTCTTTGGAAGGTCACTATGTACAGCCCACACTTAAGAGAGTGGGGAGCTATGCTTTACCTCCTTGGGGACAGAATAGCAACATAAATTATTTGGAATTCTTCTGCATGGGCAATTTGTCCATTTTTCCCCACTTTTTTTTTTTTTTTTTTTTTTGATGGTTTTTTTTTTTTTAGTTTTTTTTTTTTTTTTTTTTTTTGAGATGGAGTCTCGCCCTGTCACCCAGGCTGGAGTGCAATGGTGTGATCTCTGCTCACTGCAACCTTTGCCTCCCAGTTCAAGCGATTTTCCTTCCTTAGCCTCCTGAGTAGCTGGGATTACAGGTGCCTGCCACCATGCCCCGCTATTTTTTTGTATTCTTAGTAGAGATGGGGTTTCACCATGTTGGCTGGGCTGGTCTCGAAACCCTGACCCCATGATCCGCCTGCCTTGGCCTCCCAAAGTGCTGGGATTACAGGCGTGAGCTACCGCACAACTGCTTAATGTCTTGTATTCGACATTACAATGTCATATAGCATAATTTCACCTATTCAACTCTCCTCACCCACCTGAACTGCTAGCAACCACTGATATGTTTATCATCCCTATCATGTTGTCTTTTCCATGATGTCATGTAAATGGAGCCACATATTACATGGCCTTTTCGAATTGGCTTCTTTCACATAGTAATATACACTTAAGATTTATTAATGCCATTTTGTGGCTTAATAACTCATTTCTTTTTATCACTCAGTGACATTGCACTGTGTGTATTAACATATACTAGAGTGTATTTATGAATTCAGATATAGAAAAACATCTTGGTTGTTTCTAGTTTTTGATAGCTATGAATTAAACTGTTATAAACATTTATATGCATATTTTCTTGGGACTTGTTTTCAAATTAGCTTCGTAAATATCTAGGAGTGCAGTTGCTGGATTTTCTAGTAATGTTACATAATGTTTAGCTTTGTAAGAAACTGCCAAACTGAGGTAGGAGGTGGGACTCAACTCTGGACCAGATTGAAGACTGGTTGAAACAGGAAGAGGCACTGAAAGCACTTTTCCATAAGACACACCTACTGGCACCATGACAGTTTACCATTGCTATGGCAATACCCGAAACTTACTGCCCCTTCCTTCCTTTCCAAGGAAGTTACTACCCCTTTTCTAGAAATTTCTGAATAACTCTTCCCTTAATTTGCATGTAATTAAAAGTGGGTATAAATATGACTATAGAACTGCCCCTGAGTTGCTGCTCTCAATACACTGCCTATGGAGTAGTGCTGCTTTGCAGGAGAAGTCACAGAGCTGTAACTCTGCTGCCTCATTATAGCTGTTTTCTTCTACTACCAGCTTGGTCTTGAATTCTTCACTGAGCAAAGCCAAGAAACTTCCAAGGCTAAGCCCCAATTTTAGGGCTTGCTCACCCTACATCAAGTGGTACCCGAAGTGGGGCTGAAGAGAGAAGATGACGATGAGAGAAGCAGTGGTTAGTAGTTGGCAAGGTTGTGGCAAGAGACAGCCACCAGTGAGATGATGAGCAAAGAGAAGAAGAGAGATGATAAAGGGGTCAGTGACTGAGGTTGCAAGAGTTGTAACACTGAGGCTGTAACACTGAAGAGCTGCTGACCCTGCAAGAGTTACAGCACTAAGCAAAGGCTCTTTTCAGAGCCCTCATTTTTCCAGACAGGCGGTGGAGGTGAGTGGACAGGCAAGTGATCATAGTACTGCTGTCTTGTAGAACACCTGCCACTCTGACCAGTAACCAGCAGGCTAGCGGGTTACTGGTCCCTGTACTGGCCACTCCCACTGTAACAGCTGAGCCCACCCAACCTGGGGAACCTGAAGAAAGCTTACTGGGTCCCACGTGGGAGATTCATCAGCGCCATTTTGGCTCCTGTGGATTGATGAGTGTCCTCACTTCCCTACTTCCCATAGTATTGGGTGAGCTAGGGAATAAAAGCCTCTGGCTAAATGGTCAGTTTAAAGTCCCCTGTCCTTTGAATGCCCTGAAACACACCCTCGTTACCCTTTCCCCGGTCCTTTTTCTTTTGGCTCCGTTTTATTGCCCAACCAGTCATTTTATTTTCAGTCCTAAAATTAATGTTTTGTTTGCAGGACTCTGAAATGCCAGAGTCACATTGATCTGTGACCCCAACCAGGCCTTTGGGGTTCTGTTGGCTGCTCCCAGGATGCTCTGGGGTTTTCAGCATTGGTTGTCTCCCAGATACTCTGGGTCTTCTGGCATTAGTTGTAGAGACCCTCACTGGCCGATATTCAAGTACTGCAGGTTTTAGACATTTGGTATTTTTAGTAGCTTCCTGGATTCTCGAGGGTTTTTGGCACTGACATTTCTTTTAGGATTGTAGGTTGGAGGCCCACCCTGGGGGAATCTTGGTCTTGCCTTCTCTTGTTTTGGGCTCTAAAGTTATTATTTTTCAAAACGACATTTTTTTTCTTGTCACTTTATTTACACTTTTCCTTCTACACTTAGTTAAAAAAATACTTCCTTTGCCGTATTTTGTTCACTGGAAAACACTTATAATCCACTCTCATAACTTGCTAACTATACTTATACCTTCTTTGCAGGAAGTGAGAAACTAAAAGGGGAAAAATAGCAAGGGCCTAGTTGCTTTCTCTCTTACTAGATTTAGAAAGTCTTCTGTGTCCTGTAGAAATCCTTGTTAGACGTGGGGACAATGATGAGCATCCCAGAGGACTCTCCACTAGGGTGTCTTTTAGGCTACTAGAGCAAATTCAAATTTGACTTAAAGAAAAAGAAACTCATTTTCGATTCCAACACTTTTTGGGTCCATTACACAGTAGAAAACCAACACATCTGGCCTAGGCATGGTTCTTTATGTTGTAATGTTATTTTACAATTAGATTCATGCTGTAAATAAGGACAATGTGAAGAGATACCTTATGTACAGGCTTTTATGGTCCTTTACTGGTTTATGTTACTTCCACCACCAGGAAGCTACCCCTAAGCTATCCTTAAGGGATCTCCTCCTAGCTTCTCTCCCAAGAAGCCCTAATGCTCCCTGGATCTTCCTCAGTCCCTCAATTCTGGTCAGGGGGAATCCCACTCATTCTCTAATGAAGGATTCCACCCCAAGGCCATCAGGTACCCCTTCCCCTTATCCACTAGCCCTAGCTTATAGCTCCTACTGCCTGAGAAATGTAGCTCAAACAGTACCACCAGGAATGGGGTCCCACATCAGTCTCTAAAGTCGAACCTGTGTCAATTGCAGGATGTAGCTGGTGGAAATAAAGTAACACTTGGAGTATATGTCCAATTTTCTAAGTGTGATTTGACTTTTTCCAGTCAAAATATGAGCAATTTTCAGAGGATCGAAAAAAGTTCATAGAGATATTTGTTAAGGTGACCATGTTCTTTAATTTGTCAAGACTTGCAAGTATTGTCATGTGCTTACTGTGTTGTGGGAAAAAAAGTTAAGCTAGTTAATTATGACAAGGTTAGAGAAATAAGTCAGGGATAAAACAAAAATCCTGCTCTGTTTTAGGGTCATTTGGTTGAGGCACTCAGGAAATATACTAATACAGACCCAGACTACCCCTAAGGGAAAACTCTCCTTGGCATGTATTTTATTATTCACTCTACCCCGGTATTAGAAGGAAGCTTTAGAAAGCAGCAATGGAACCCCAAACCTCTATTAGTCAACTCTTAATCATCACCTCTAAAGTTTACAATAGGGATAGGGCAAAAGAGGTTAAAAAAAAAGAAAGAAAATAGCCAAAAAATGCTATTATTAACAGTTTCATTAAGCTCCCTACCCGCTCAGGGTTACCTGTCCCAAGAAAGTGTCACAAGATTGGCATCTGAAATGCCCAAAGAAGAGTTCCTGACTCGCCGGCCCCTGGGCTAGAATCAGGGTGTATACCATAAGCAAAAGGGCCGTTGACAATGAGAATGTCTTAACCATACCCTGTGAGAGAGAAAAAAACTCCCCATCAATACTAGAGCCAACCTTCTTCCACTAGCCCCAGCAAGCTACCTTGCTCAAGTAAGTTTACTATGGGTCTTAGACACTTGACTCCATGAATGGCTTTGTGCAGTGGCAGACAGGTGGCCACTCAAACGTTTTTCTTCAGTGTTACCACTGCCTGGCAAGCCCTCCAGTGGTTGAGGGACTCCAGGATCTCCCTTTGAGTAATACACTTTCCCCCCTCCCTTCCTTACTTAATGCTATGGGATCCCCTTCCCTGACTCTTCCTGTTTTCTATACCTATTGAGGCAAACTAAATTTGGCCAGGTAGACAGGTCCCAATTTTGTAAATAACTTGGATCCAGTTGTATTGTATAGGTCGCTTTGTTTGATATGCTTGTATATGTGTATATACAGGTATTGTGATGGGTGTTATGTCTAGGATGCTATCAAATTGGTTTATAAACCAAATTTGACAAATTGGTTTATAAACTCACTCATAAATTAAACAAATAAGGCTAGTTTAAATGTTTTAGTTTGAAAATAATGTTGTGGCTTCTAAACTGTAACTTTACAATAAACTGATGTCCATAGGCTTTAGAATGGTTAAAATGACTTTAAATAGTGAGCTTTGTGTAGTTAAAATCTTAAATTGTAAAATGATTCTCATCTATAAAATGTCAATGTCTGGTGGGCAAGTCAGGATTTCTTGCTTTCTAGGTTCATAGAAAACATAGAAAATATACCAAAAATTGTACTCTTTATTGGGAAAAGAAATATATATATATATATATATATATAAAATATGTATTTTATGTATATATATAATATATATATGTCAGCTTGCAAATTATTAAAAGGGAGTTTCAAAATATGAGGAAACCAATTAGTATAAAAGAGAGGTGAAGAATGTTATGGATAGAAAGTGCATCTTTTTTTTTTTTTTTTGGCTAGGAAGAATGTAAAGAAAGGGTAATTTTATATGAGAAAGGATTTTGAACAGTAAATCCTTTTCCTAGGTAAAATGGTTGGTTATTTAAGAAAAAGGTAGAAAAGGTAGGACAAGTCAGAAAGTCCAAGCATAATGTAGCTAGTCTGCATAAGTGAGGATAAGGCTTGTGAAGGGGAATTTATAAAAGTAATTTTGTTTAGGATTAAGCTTGCTATGATTAAAGAAAAACTATTTGTGGTAGACTTTTTAGAAAATGGTCTCCATATTAGAACCAGGCTTTCTTGAGGTATTGATTTCCTAAATTAGAGGAACTTTTGTTCTTGCTACTATAACCAATTTCTTTTAAAACTTCTCAGATTAATGTCTAACATATTCAACTATTGTTTTACTTCCAAGTTTATCTCCCTTTAAGAAGGCCTGGAATAATGGCTGTCTCCTTTTTCGTCATCTCCAGTGAGTTTTTCTCTTCTGATTCTGACTAAAATTGTGGCTTGATGCTAAAGTGTTTTGTCTCAGAGGTCTTTGGGAGCAATGTTTTTCTCCAATATAGCTTGATTCTGTAATCTTGTTTTTTACTGATATATAATCTTATTTTTGTCTTTTAGTTTTTGACTCTTAAAAATATTTTAAGAGATAATGAGTGCCTCCTCACCTCCATTGACCTAGAATGTTTAATTGGCTATAAATCTTTAGGTTCTAAGTACCTTGGCCAACGGGAATCTATAAGACACACCTACCAGCACCATGACAGTTTACCATTGCCACGGCAACACCCAGACCTTAACACCCTTTTTCATGACAACACCTGGAAGTTACTGCCCCTTTTCTAGAAATTTCTGAATGATCTGGCCCTTAATTTACATGTAATTATAAGTGGGTATAAATGCCCCTGAACTGCTAATCTCAACATACTGTTTATGGGGTGGCCCTTCTCTGCAAGAGCAGTCACAGAGCAGTAACACTGCTACCTCAATAAAAAGCTGTTTTCTTTTACTACCTAAGCACCTTTGAATTCTTTCCTGAGTGAAGTCAGAAACCTTCCTGGGCTTAACCCCAATTTTGGGCATCTCCTGCCCTGAATCAAAACTATCTTCCAAAGTATATCATTTTGCATCCCCACCAGCAATGAATGAAAGCTCCTGTTGCTCTGCATCCTTGACAGTAATTGGTATTGTCAATTTTTGGATTTAACTTCTGAAAATTATGTAGCGGTATTTCGTTTGTATGAAAAATAATTTGCTCTCCACACTTGATAGTTCTTAACTGGAACTCATTGTAGCAAAACAGAGATTAACAGGATAAAAACAGCATTTTATTAACATATATACTGCCTGTATACACAGGGGAGAAAACCCAGAGAGATGAGTAAATTTCCAGAGTAAACGCAAAAGTACATTTAAACTTTAGGCTTTAATATCACTTCCTGTGAAACAAAAAAGTTTGTGAGGAAAGGCTCAGTTAAGAGGAGATTGACAGGAAAAGCACCATAAAACAAAGGTAAGATTTATTGTACAGATGTAAGCATATGCCGTCTCTATTGGTTAAGTCTCTAGTGATTTACTTATTATTCTCTTCCTGCTGCAGAGAGGAAGACACCTTTATAAATGGAGATTTTCTTTCTAGAGATAAGTTTCTCTTACAAAAGAGCAATTTTTCATAACTACTCCCATGTCTGCAGTTTCTCAACATAACCAGTCCAAAATAATCAGTATGCCAAAGGGACATATTCTGGTTACCTACAGTCATATTTTGGAGTAATATGTTCTGAACTCTATCACATGTTGTTTTAATTTGCAATTCTCTAATGACAAATAGTGTTGAGAATCTTCTCATACGCTTGTTTGCCATCTATATATTGTAGGGGCAAAGAGAGTTTTCCTCTCTCTCTGAAGATTAGAATTTGATGAAATAAATGGACAAGGATAGATTAACATGAGGAAGGGCACGCAAATTTATTAATATGCACAAGACCACCAAAATATGAGACACAAAGAAGGACCAAATGGCTAAGGCTTAAATAGAACCCTCTTCATAGAGGAGAGTGACATGGGGGAATGTAGGCAATTTTGAGGGGTATTAAATGATTTTTAGGAGAGTTTAATAGACTCAAAGAGCAGACAATAGTTTATAAATGATTCTCTTTAGAAATTGAATGGTACTGGAGAACAGACAATAGCTTGTGACAAAGGCTGCCTAGGTATAGTGACATTCCTCAGTCATCCTTCCTGCAACATGAGTTTAATCTTCCCTGGTTAGTAAGAGTTTAGGGAGGGGATCAAAGGCAATTCTCTTCCTTTTGGAGGAGCCTCAGATAAGTGGACTTTGGAGACAGTTCTACTGCTTGCTTGGGGGTGAATATCAGGAGAAGGTCAAAAAGTCCTTGGCTCTGAGGATGCTTTTAAGGCCTTTTAATTCTCTTTAATTCAAAGTGCTCAGCGTTTAAAAATGCCATACTTTGGAGTATCTTTTATGAACTCCAACAACATCCTCTTTGATAAAGTGTCTAGTCAGATTCTTCCTCTATTTTTTCTTTGTTTTCCCATTCAGTTTTAGAGTTGTTTGTATATTTTAGATAGAAATCCTTTAACAGATATATGTTTTGAAAATATTTCCTACCAGTCTGTGTTTCTTCTTTTCATTCTTATAATAGTTTTTATCATAGAGTAGACGTTTTAAATTTTGACAAAGACCAACTTGTTAATTTTTTTAATGGATCATGCTTTTGGTGTGGTATATAAAGTCTCTTCATCAAGCCCAGCGTCACCTAGATTTCTATATATCCTTTGTTTTCTTCTTGACATTTTATAGTTTGCATTTTACATTTAGATCCATTATTCACTTGGAGTTAATTTTTGTGAAAGGTCTAAAGTCTGTGTCTGGATTCTTTCTCCTTTTTTTTTGCATATAAATGTCTCATTGTTTTCAGCACCATTTGTTGAATAGACTCTCCTTTCTTCCTTGAATTACCCTTGTTCTTTTGTCAAAGTTCAGTTGATTGTACCTGCATAGGTCTATTCTTGGGCTTTCTATTCTATTCCATTCAGTGTACTCTCCCTCCAGTGCCATGCTGTCTTTCTTACTGTGGCTTTAGAGTAGGTCTTGAAATGGGTAGTGTGAGTCTTCCAACTTGGTTTTTCTTCAGCATTGCATTGTATTCTGGGTCTTTTCCCTCTTCATTTAAAGTTTAGAGTAAGTGTATCTACAACTACAAAATAGCTTATTGAGATTATACTTGGGATTGCATTTAATCTATAGATCAAATTGGGAAGAACTAACATTTTAACAATATTGAGTCTTTCAATCCATGAACATGGAATAGTTGTCCATTAGAGCTTCCTTTGATTTCTTTCATCAGATTTTCTTTCCTGCACATATATTCTGTACATTTCCATTAGATATACCTGATTATTTTACCTGTTATTGGGTGCCATTATAAATGGTATTTTTTAAAAATTAAAATTCCCATTGTTTCATTGCTGGTATATAGAATAGCAATAGACTTTTGTACTTTAACCTACTATTCTGATACTTTGTTATACTCATTTAATAGATCCAGGAATTTTTTGGTTGATTCTTTGGAATTTTCTTCATAATCAATCATTTCATATAGGAATTAAGACAATTTTGTTTCTTCGTTTCCAACCTGTTTTTCTTTTACTTCCCTTTCTTGTTGTTTTACTTCCCTTTCTTATTGTACTAACTAGTACTTATAGTATAATGTTAGATCAGAATGATGAAGGCAGAAATCCTTGCTTTATTTTCGACAATATGGGTAAAGGGTCTATTTTATCATTATTAAGTATAATGTTAGTTATAGTGAAACTGCCTTTACAAAATTCTGACAATAAGTGAATCTGACATAGTAGACTCCATCTTGCTTCTGACCTCCAAGCTGTCCTTGGTCATTCCTAGGTGTAGACAAAGCTAGCTTTGGGAAAAATTTATAGTTTGACTTTAAAACAAAGATGATACTAACTCTTCCCAAAATTAAACACCTTTGTAAAACTAATGAAAAATCACAAGGTTAGGATTATGAGAAGGTCTTGAACTCTGCATAGTTTCTCTAACTCATTACTACTCAGGAGTCATGTGGCCAGAGGACACAAGATTTGTGACTTTCCTCAAATGCTCCTATAGATAACATCACTATTATAGAACCTGATTGGGTTTATTGAGATGTTTTCAGACTGACTCCACCCAGACTTGTGGCTCATGACTCAGCTGATCCTGTGGCCCCATACAGAGGAGACTTAGTGCATGAGGACCATTTTCCACACCCCTATGATTTCATCCCAAATCAATCTGCAACATCCATTTCCTACCCACCAAATTGTCCCTAAAACCCCCTCACTTCTGAGCCTTTAGGGAGACTGATTTGAGCGATAACTCTAGTTTTCCTAGGTGGGCCAGCCTCATGTCTATGAAATCCTTTATTCCAATGCCGTAGTCTCAGTAAATTGATTTTGTTTGTGCAGCAGCCAGGAAGAACCTGTTGGACAATTACAATAGGCTTTTTGTTGACGTTCTTTATTAAGTTTAGGAAGTTTTTTTATATTCCTAATTTGCTGAGAGTTTCATTTTTAAGTTTATTGTGAACGGGTGTTGAATTTTATCAAATGCTTTTTTTGCATTAATTAATATGATAACACAAGTTTTCTTCTTTAGTGTATTGATGTGGTGGATTACACTGATTAATCTTTGTTATGTTAAACCAGCTTTACCTGAAATGTGTACATTCTTTTTTTATATTGTTGGATTCAATATCCTAATATTTTGTTGAGGATTTTTGCTTCTATGTTTATGAGAGATATTGGTGTATAGTTCTTGTTTCTTATGTTATCTCATTTTGGTAGGCGGTAACACTGGTCTTAAAAATAAATTAGAATGTGTTTGTTCTCTTTGTTTCTATTTGTGGAAGGGATTGTGAAATTGCCTTCCTTCAATGTTTGGTGGAAGTCATTTGTGAAATCATTTGGGGCCGATGGTTTCAAGTTTTAAAATAAATATAGGCCTACTAAGATTTTCTCTTCTCCTGGTATAAGTTTTGGTATTTTGTGTCTTTCAAGGAGTTTGTTCGTTTTATTTATGTTATTATTAGGAGTACCATAGTTTGGTGCTTTGACATGCTGAGCACCTTGAATGAAAAGAAATTGGAAGACAGTTGAAGCTGCCTCACAATCAATGTCTCTCTGACCTTCCCTTGTTTCTTTCCCCAAGTGCAGACAGGGCCTCTGTCTGAAATTCCCTTTATTTGACTAAGGAAAGTTCTTTCAAAACAAACACAATGGCAATCAATCCCCTGTGTGAAATCTCATTAACCAGGGAAGATGAATCACAAAAGGTGAAACTAAAGGTTATTGTCATGTCCACCTAGGCAGATGTTTTATCTATTCTTCTGAAGGCTGTTACCTGAGAGACTTTATCTGCATAATTTGGCAATCTTTGTTTGTAGTGCAGTTCTACCCCTCACTTTCTCATAACTGTCACCACCTCCCACACAGTCTGGAGGAACTTTGTCCCAGGCTGTTGTCTGTGCTGCTGGACCGTTCCTCTCCCCTAAAATTCATTTACTCTTCCTTTAAAATTGCCTGCATTCCACACTTTCTTCCCCACTAAGAAAAGGATTTTTAAGCTTCAACTATCTAGATCTTCCTTGAGTTTCATCTTTTGTGTGACTCCCATGTACTTGCACATTAATAAATTTATTTGCCATTTCCTCTGTTAATTTACCTTTTGTTAGCATATCTTAGCAGACTCAGTTATCAAAACTTCAGAAAGAAAATTTAAACTTCCCCGCATTACCAAATTTGTAGACATAAAATTGTATGTATTATTTCTTTATTATTTTAATGTCCATGACATGAGTAGGAATGAACTGTCTTTCCTTACTGATATTTGTAATTTGTGCCTTTTTTCCCCCAAGTTACTCTGGCTAAAGGTTTATATCAACTTTATTAATCTTTTCAAAAATCAGCTTTTGTTTTTGTTAATTTTTTCTCATTTTCTCCTTTTTCATTTAATAGATTTCTGTTCTAATTTTTATTATTTCTTTTCTTCTGCTTGCTTCAGACATAAATTGCTCTTCTTTAGTTTTCTGAGGTGGAGGCTTAGGTTACTGGTCATAGATATTTCTTCTTTTCTAATATATGCTGCATTCAACAATATAAATTTCCCTATAAGCACTGCTTTTACTTCTTCCCACACATTTTTATAAATTTCTCTGTAAGCACTGCTTTTACTTCTTCCCACACATTTTTATAAATTGTATTTTAATTTTCATTTTGTTCCAAATATTTAAAAATTTCTCTAAGACTTCATCTTTGACACATGTGTTGTCTAGAAGTGTTTCATTTAATTTGTAATATTCAGGAACTTTCTGGCTATCTTTTGGTTATATTTCCAGTTTAATTCCACTGTGGTCTGAGAATATAGTTTGTATAATTTGTATTCTTTGAGATTTGTTAAGGTATGTTTTATGATCTACAATATAGCCTATCTTGGTAAATGTTCCACCCTTAATTTCTTTGTCAAGGCACTCATCACACATTGTTTTAATCATTTTATTAATAGTCTATATTTTCAGCTAGACTCTAAGCTTTATGTAAGGAAGGGGTTATTCCCATTTTCTGTCCTATTCATCATTCTATCACCATTGCTTGGCACAGTTTCTGGCATATAGTGTTTGTCCAGTGAAGGTTAACAATACTTCATATCTGTACCCTCTTGCTTAGTCTTTCTTGTTCTTGGTACATTTATTTATAAGACTAATTGAGATTTTGGTACTTTGTAGATCTCCTTTAAGGAGTTCAAAATTATGGCCTTAGTGCCTTCTTAGCACTCTAGTCTAGAACTCAGATTGTGCCCTTAGAATAGCTTTTCAGACTATTGACACTAAGTTTCAGAAATATTGACAAGAAAGTACTACCAGAGTCAGCTGATAATGGTAGCATATGGTTAGTCAGTGTTATGGCTTGCATATGGTATATCTGTTCCCATTGAGGCTCATGTTGAATATTGAGATGTAAGCCCTAGTGAAAGGTATTTGGGTTATGGGGTCAAATCTCTCATGAATGGCTTGGTGCTACTCTCACAGTAATGAATGAGTTTTCGCTTTCTTGACTGTATTAGTTTTCGCGGGAATGGATAAGTTCCCAAAAGCGCATTGTTATTAAGCCAGGATACCTCTCAAATTTGCTCCTCTTCACATGTGACTGCTTCCTCTTTGATCTCTGCCATGTTGTGATGCATGTGTGTTTCAAGCTTGTTTATGGTACTTCTGATGGTGCCCTACAAGTGGAAGAGGGAAACTGGGGGTTACTGTTAGAAAAGTATCCTCTCTTTCTGAGGCTGTAGGAAATGTGAATGATGAAGAAAAGTAATTCAATGGAGGACCTGCAATTGAAGGAAAGGAGAAAATGCTTTCTGGAGCAGATAGATGACTACTATCATTTGAAGTTGCTGATAATGGAAAACTAATTTGGAACGGAGAATTAATGGAACTGAGTTCAATTCCTGCTGCTTCCACTTGTGTCAGCATCAGTAGCCACCACAGCCTCCCAATCCCTAGAAGAACAGAGCTTCTAAAAACATTTCCAAGTCATCAGGATTTCATATACCCTTGTTTTCATAAAGCCAATTAAGTAAGGTTATAATGAACATTATGATATGAACCTGTTTTGCCATATTACTTGATATTCCATTTTTTTTTTCTTCTGATGAAAACAAAGGTCAGTTTTTCCTCTTTTTGATATCTTGGAAAGGATTCCTTAACTTTCTTGGTCTCTGACCTATGCAGATATGCTTCACAGAAAACCATTAGGGCACAGATTACTTTTTGTGTTGTTATTAAGTAATAGCTGAGATAAAAAGTATTGATACAAAAGTGTTTTTGGAGAAAATTTCTCTTACATGAGGAATATAGTCTAATATTATTAAATAAAGAATATAATCTATCCAAATTTTATATTTTAGGAGTAAACAATTCAGAATACATGTATTCAGAATGTCTTACATTTTCATTTATTTTCTCTCTTAAAACTAAAAGTTGGAAATAATATATCCTTATTGCATTTGGCCTATAGCATGGACTCTATTACCTACAATTCAAAAGTGCTCTGTATTAAATGAAAATCTCATAGGAATAGTAATTCTGGTGTCCTGGGCAATCGTAGCACTTGATAAGAGTTTTGTATTCATGGTTCTTGACCTCACCACTTAGTTTTGTGACTCTGAGTGTGTTGTCTCAGGATTTTTGATGTTGTCAATTTCCTCATCTTAAAAAATGACATTATTACCTGCCCTGCCTTATACAGTAATCTTGGATATGAAAAGGTATAATATATGTAAAAGCTTCTGTGGGAAGTTATTATCTTTCCAAGAAAAAAAAAGGGAAACATTCTTAATGATAGTCTATACAGGCCATGATTTGAATCATGGAACTTCCTGGTCCATGATAGTGTAAGATGGCATTTTAATATAAATTCTAGACGTTTTACAGCAAAGGATCCTGAGATGATTTCCACATTTTTTTTATTATTCTATTGAAACTGATTTTTGAAGGAAGTTCTATAAATTTTTTTCTGTGGTAGTATACATTTTTATTAGATCTCATAAAATTCTTTTCTCTTTAGGCTTCAAAAATATTTTAGATGGAAAATATGGAGCATAGCATGTTGACTTCAAAAAAAGAAACGGTCATTTTTCATTTTCATTGTGTCAAGTGGGTGACCTTTTGAATCTGAACTAAAACAAATTGGCAATGACAGCTTCGAATTGTCACCGATTTCTCTTGAAAAACGTTATTGCACTTTGTATCTTAGCAGAAGTACCTTTTTTAAAAAAAATAAAAATGAATTATTCATGAAAAATCACTTCATCTCATAGTGCACCTGCTGAGAAGGTTTTACATTGCCTATTAAAGTGTATGCAAAAGCTGTGCAGTTAAACCTTCAATATCAAATTTATTTTGCTTTGTTAATGTCTTATAATGCATCATAGGAAGGGCAATGACAAACATGTATTTGTATTCATAGAACATTAAAAAAATAATTAGTACTTGAAAAGGTCATAGAAAAGATCAGAGAAGACTTGCTGTGGCATTTAGCCAGAGATAGAAAGCGAGACACATCCTTTTCTTCTGATTGATGCTCTTCTCTATTGCATTTGTGTTCTCTTAGTATTACGTAGGATTAATTCATACCTTCTACACCAAAGTTTTATAGCACTTGCACTGATGATAGCCTACAGCAACAGTCCCAGAAGGTAGGATACAACATTTTCTATTCATGAGATATCTGGTTCTAATGGATATCTTATTAGTTGATCAAAAGGGTAGAAGTAGAATCTCATGGTCAGGAGTTTAAAAAGTGAGCATTTAATGTTGAGGACTTCAGCACTCTTAAAAGGCTTTTTAGTTTAAAGATCAAAACACTTTAAATGCAGGTGAAGTTTACTACAAAACATATTCCCACAAAAATAATTTTTGTTTATAATATATTTCTATTTTTAGTGGGTATAACATAAACTCAAACTTTACATATTTCTTTTACCTATGGGGACTGTGTAACAAATTAACTTATCTGATGGCAGTCTACTTAACAATTATTATTTGTATATATAGGTTTCTGTTTTATTTGCTTTATAGATTCTTTTATTCTTTCTTCATTTAGTCATCTTAAATTATTTCTTCATCTATTTAGCAAATAAATTTTAATTATTGTGCTAGGTTCCAGTAATATGGAGATGAAAGTAGGTCCCTACTTTTTAGAGGCTCAAGATTAATGGAAGAGATAGACATGTAAATTTACAGTTATATTACAGTTGAGTAAGTGCCATGATTGATTAGTGCCCAAGGTGCTTTGGGAACTTAGAAGTGAAGCATCTAACACCTTCAAATGTTGGAGGAATGCCAGTACAGACTCTCCAGAGAAAGTTTCACTTGAGGGTATCTTGAAATTTGAGAATGAGTTAGCTATGTGATAAGGAGGAATGTATTCTAAGGAGAGCTAACAAAGGAGGTAAGAGATAGCATATCACGTTCAGGAAATTGTACTCATGGGACAAGGAGGTGATGATGGGGGATATGATCAGGGCCAGATTGTGTCATATCTGGTACTCTTGGACTTATCCTTAAGGCAACGGTCAGCCATTGTATGCCTTTAAAATGGCAGATAATGATCAGAATTATAGTCTTAAAAGCTCATTCTAGAACAAGTGTGGGATTAGGTTGAAGGAGGAGGAAAACTGTGTATAAGGATATTGAAATGTCACAAGATCATTTGGGTGTCGCTTCGCCAGCCAGAAACCTCTGTGGCCAGCAGCACCTCTGCTTGAGCTTTGCTCACACCCACTGGGCTCATTTCGCCCGCTTAGACTGGCAGGCTGTACTTGGCTTGCGCTTGACCCAGATAACACACCTGCCAAAGAGGAGCCAGGTGCGGAGCAGTGAGGGGTGTGTGAGCAAGAAAGCCCAGGGTCTGGCCACTGTGCGCAATCAGGCACACCATTTGCTGCAGTGGGACAAGCAGCTCCAGGTGCTCCCATAGGCGCCAGCTCTGTGCGAGGCTGCAGCTGGAACAGACGTACCAAAAACGGCTTCTGCTGTGGGCAACAGCGTCTGGACAAGGGGAAAGTGGTGGTGCTTGAAAGCTCAGAGATGCCAGGAACTGCAGAGCCCCCAAACAGGTGTTACAGCATGTCACAGCCCTGGCTCAGGGAACCCTAGGTCTGGGCTCCCAGAAGGGCCGCAACTCTTCTCTCCTTCTTGTTGCCTGCAGCGTAGCGGCCTGGGGGATGTGTTTCGTGCGTGCGCGTGGTCTAGCCCATTTGTTTTACAGCTCTTTCGGTCCCCCTGCCCTGCTTCAGCTCATGGCTCCTGGATTGGCCCAGCCCCGGAATTGTTTCCTGTTGTGTGGGACTGCTGCTGGGCTCCGGCAGAGGGTAGGAAGGCTATAGGGTTACAGCAGCTCTGGCTTGGGGAGTCCTAAGGTCTGGGACCCTAGAAGGATCACCCCTCCACTCTCACAGTCCAGGAGCGTGTCACTGCCCACAGCTTGGTGAGCTAGCCACGAACATGTTACAGCCCCTTTAGCTCCCACCAATCGGCAGGTCCTGAGTTCTTGTTTTCCTGCATCCAGGAAAAATGAAGTTATGTGGACAACTGGAGGGTAAGCAAGGCAGAGACGAGCTTTATTGAGCAACAGAATAGCTCTCAGTGGAGAGGAGACCTGAAATGCCTAGCTCCTATTCACAAGCAGGTCATCCTAAGAGTATCTGAGTCTGGCTGAGTCCTGGGTTTCTATGGGCTCAGAGTGGGAGAAGTACATGCTTATTAGTCTCTGTGCAGGAGAAAGTGTGTGCTGATTGGTCCATGGGCACCCATGGGTGGGCCTAGAAAAACCACTTGATTGGCCAAAAGGCATCAAGAAAGTTCTTACTCCCGGTTGTGGACTCCACCCTAACGGGCAGCCTGGCACCCAGGCGTCAGGTAATCCCTGGCTCGAAAGTGACGTTTCACCAAGGACCCTCCCCTTTCCACCTGGGAACTTGTCTGCATTCCCCTGCCATTAACGTGTCATTCACAGCACCCACACTGTCCCTTCTGAGGGGCGCCCGCAGACCCGCACCAAGCCACCCTCAGCCACGCTGGCCTCCCTCCCGCACTTGTCGGTGTTCAGAGTCCCCAGGGGGCTGAAGTTGCAGGGTGTTGGTGTGTCAGCACCACCCCAAGCACACACACGTCTGGCCGGGTCGCGATAGTACCCAGGTTCAGCCACAACTTTGCTCCACACTGAAGTGGGCGCTGGGAACAGGGAGAGGCCAGGGAGTGGACCAGGCACTTCTAAGCGTGGGGAGTAGGGGGCTTCTCGGACCCCCAAGAGCACAAAGATGCCCAGGTCCAGAGCCACGGGTGGGTGGCTGCAGTTGCACCCGGGAGCTTCGGCTGCCACCCCACTAACTTGGTAAGGCACGCGGCTCCTGCTGGGGTCACCTGTTCCCGCCCCCACTGGCTCCACAGAGCATGCAGCCCCAGCTGTGCCTCCCCCGCTGCAGCTGGTGTTCTCACAGCAGCCTCTCCAGACGGACTGCGGCCATCATCAATAATAGTAATCAAAGTAGGATATGGTAGCTGCCTAAATTATATCAGCATCATTTAGGGTAATGAGGAAGTAGCAGCTTCAAAATTTTATTTGAAAACAGAATTAACAGAGCATGGTAGCCAGTTAGTTTTGTGAAATAAAAAAGTGCTGGCAATGTAGTCAATAGTTTCATTCAAGATGAGAGCTACAGAAGGAGGAATAGACAATTGCTGAGCCATGCCAAATTTTGGTCAAACAGTTGTGTGATACTGTAAAGTAGAACCCATTAGCAAATTGCAAAACTAAAAAAAAAAACAAAAAAAAAAAACACTATACTTTGAGACCTGAGTTTGATTCCTAGTTCATGAAAAAACTGAATGCATAAACTTATAGGCCATTTAAATACTCTGAGCCTCAATTTACCTTCAGCTGCAAAAAAATGGGATGTTATGCTACATGATCTCTAGAAATATTTCAACACTGCAATTTTGATTACAAAAATTTCCATATTAGCATTCTCAAATACTTCTTTGCATTTGTTAAATGATGCAAAATTACAGCTAGATAGAAGGAATAAGTTCTAGTGTTCTATACTATTGTAAGATGACTATAGGAGACAATACTATTAATCTATAGCTTCAAATAGCTAGACAGAAGATATTGAATACTCCCAATACAAATAAATGATAAATGTTTGAAATGATGGATATGATAATTAGCCTAATCTGATTCCTATATATTATTGTATCAAAACATCACTATGCACCCCAAGAATATGCACAATTATTACTTGTCAATTAAAAATACAATAAAAAAAGAAAAACCATTTAGATACAATAGTAAGGAAGACAAGCTCTTCAGCAATATTCTCTGGAGACAGAAATTAAACCTTTTCCACTGAATGTGATGAGTCACTTAAACACACACATTTGGACTTTATTTAATTTAGCGTTAAATACCAACCAATATGTTTGAAGTAATTTACTACTAAGAAAAGAAAGTCTAGAGAGTTCTAAAAACAAAAACGAGTATCTTTTCTCCCAAATAACCATGCAGAAAATGACTGATGATAAATTTTTGGGATCAAGGGGAAAGAGCAAAGGAGTAGGTGGCACTCTGTATGGTGGCTTTTTCTTTTACTGGGATAAAGCAAGTAACCAAACTACCAATACACTGTAGAAAAGGATGATGTTTTCATCTTTATTCCTTAAGTATGCAATGTTTTAATAATGATGACTTTTGTCAAATTTTAATTAAGCAATAAATTTAGATATGTCATATAACTAGATAAATTTCTTACTATTACATTAAAAAGTTAATATTTCTTAGCTACATACCTATTTTAAATTCTTAGAGAAATCAACTTACAGTATTAGCATAAGAAGCATAAAGTCCTACTGTTTAAATATGAGGATATTTTATTGTTCTTTAATAAAGCTTGAAAATTTTTGGAATGTGGAGATTCCCTTTGGAAATTTTGGTATGATACATATATTACTGAAGTTGAGCTGAATTTGGGGAGTGTAAATTTTGATTCTTTTTTTTAATGCAGAGCTGCTAATATTTTATCACCCCTCATTTAAAGCCCTTTATTAACTCCTCCTTTAATGAGGTTCTAATCCTATACTATGCCATATGTAAAAGCCCTCACATTTACAACTCCTTCCTATCTTAGTAGCTTTATTTTCCTTTCTACCGTCTCTATATTAATCACATTTAGCTCTTTCTAGTCCTCTGTTCTGAATGACTAGGTATTTTAATTGTCAGTAACTTTCTCAGTTAAGAGAGAGAAGTCAATTTTATTAAAGTTATATGTTTTAAAAACAGGTAAGATTACTGATCTATTACATAATTGTATCCACAATGGCAGGTTTTTCTTTTATTTCTGAGGCTCACAATAAATGGATCATAAACATATATTATCAAATTACTTTTTTTGATTGCTCTTATCTTCCAGTTCATTGTAACTGGAAGTTGTAATTTAATATCAAGATTTGAATACACACTAAACATTTAAATGAGGCATATCAATAAAACAATTGTGTTGCTGTAGAAATTTAATAATGGCCTGTGTCTTGACTTCTTTTTATTCCTACTGGTACCTTGCTTGTCCATGTCCTTATTGACTCTCACCTCAACCACCACAATAGCTTCTCCACTGACTTCACCACCTCTTCCATTCAAAATCTGTCATTACCAACTGCCAGAGTGATCTGGGAACACAGACAAGACCCAGCATGTAGTACCCCTGTGCAAAAGTAATCCTTCTCCTGGTGCTTATAAAGTCAAGTCCATGCTCCTTAGGTTGGTATATTAAGAAAACCAGGTCTGGACTGGGATTCAAACCAACTCACCTTGAAAGACTCTTCTCTGTTATATATTGTAAAATCAGTCAAATAAGAATCCCTGAATTACTTAAGTATTTGTGGCACTTGACTGATGGCATTCTTTTTATTTTAGCTTGGTGTTTTCTTATCTTCCACTCTGTTACAACTCAAATCCCAGCTCAGTGCCACAGTGCTTGAAAAATATTTTTTGGGTGACTAACTGGTTTCTTTATTAAGCTTCTCTTACTTTAGTAAAATGTAACCCCCTTCTTGTCAGTGTTTGCAAGTTGCTTGAATATCATGATAGCCCAATCATTCTATCTTATAACACAGTTAATGATACACATTTAACTCTTCTTCTAGGCTTCGAGCTCCCTGGAGCTGACCTCTGTCTTGAGGGCTTTAGATTTCATGGCGGTGTTAAGAGATGATATGTATACACAGCTCCTGGGGTGGAGGCGGCACTTTTAGAGCTACCTTTCATAAGATAAGATTTTACGTTCAGGAAACTGTAGTTTGTTTCCCCATGGTCATTGTTGGATCATTCAATGCATATTACCTGAACCTATCAGAGAAGGTTTTATAAGTTGCAGGGCTAACTTATCTGTTATGGGGATATCCTTATGTCCTATGTATAGGGTATTACCTTCAAGATGTGGAGGAAATTGGAAAACAAAATTTAACCTGAAGGATCCTCTATGAAATAGGAGCAAAGAGTTTGCAGTGGTTTTGGGAAATATTTCACTCAGTCTAGGGAAAAGCTTGAAGAAGTGATTTATCATCATATCAAATATCTGGCATTTGAACAGTTTTTCTGCTGGAAGCAAAGTCTGTATCTTTTGGAAATACAGAACATACAACTCTTCCCTTTTGCCTGTGTCTCTCTCTAGATTTGGAGCTCATCTGTTTTAACAAGACAATAATTGTCTGAGACATATTATAGTAAAATTGTTAGCTGCTTAATTCTCCCTTTTAATTTGTCAATTGACTTAAATTGGAGTTGAAAGGCATATTTATATTTGTTATCATGGCTAAATGGCAGAGACACTGTGGGCTTTTCACTGGAAATCTGGGGTTATTGTGGTCTTATCTGTAAACATGTTTACATGGAATCTTTAAAGGTTGCTACTTCTGGAGATGACTGTGTTCATCTATTTCATATTGGGTATTTGTTTTGTTTTTTTTAATTTTTGAGAGTAACCCTTAACTCTTGGGTATACCCTATGGGAGGCTTTTAGACCACTCTTCTCTTTTCACACCCCCATGGCCCATGGCCCATGAGTTTTGCATTATGCACCATAGATACCTGAGAGTCTGATAAATAAAATCTACTATTTAGTTTATACTATGAAACAATGAAATAATTATATATATAAATAATAAATATAAAAACAAAATATGCACTGGTATTTAAGTCAATGTAATGTGATTTTTCTTAAAGGCAAAATAATTCTAGGGTAGACCCAGGAATAACTTTTAGCACATTCCTTTCTGCCAATACGTGCCGCTGAGTCCTTTTGTAATTTAGTACAAAACACACGACTGTTGGAAAAGTATCCTTAATCTTTCCTTACTGAATCAACACAAATTTGTTTACCCTTATTTGTAACACCGTCATTGTATGTGTACTTGATTCATATTACTTTGAACTTTCTAAGACTCAAAGGATATGTGAAGTTGTGGGAGAAGACAGACATCTTCTCTTTGAACTTTGAAAGAACGGGAGTACTGATTGCCTAAACTTGTTAAAACATAATACATATATATTTTTGTTTTTACTTATACTT
Organism: Mandrillus leucophaeus; assembly: GCF_000951045.1. Classification (NCBI taxonomy): domain Eukaryota; kingdom Metazoa; phylum Chordata; class Mammalia; order Primates; family Cercopithecidae; genus Mandrillus; species Mandrillus leucophaeus. The sequence continues at coordinate 597,746 of NW_012108931.1, read as the reverse complement.
TGTTTTTACTTATGGTTTGACCAGGAATATCAGCAGCAATTCATATATTGAGAAAACGGTTTAAGTGTTAAAATAACACATCCATATTGTAAGGCACAGCTTAATGAAATAAAAAATTTAAACAAGCAAACAAAACTTACCTTCCCATCTGCTAGAGCATCAGGTAATATTCACATAAAATGAAACAAGAACATCCTGTCTTGCTTGACACATGTCACAAATATATTCTGATGCATATGTAATGGACAGCATTTCTGAAGCTTAGGTTCATGATAGAGAGTACTCTTATTCTCCCCTTAATGAGAAACCAGAGTGCAGTTCTGAAGCCCTCAGAATTGTCATGATAGGGCATAGAACAACAGATGGTCCCTCAGGCAAACTAATCCTATGTTATTTAATACCAAAAGCAAAACTGTCAACTGTTTCAGGGAAAACATAAAGCCCAGAACCAAAGAATTGATGAGTAAACATGAAAGAAATTGATTTTGAAATACTTGGTTTGAAATGTATTTTAATTTTTCAGTCTAAACACATATTGTTGCTGATTTGGAATCCTAAACCACTGTTTGGATTTTAAAAATAAGTGCTTTGGAAATTGCTATGAAGAAAACTCTTTCAAGAAGTCTTTCACTGACAATTTTTAAATGACTCCGGATAAAATGAATTATAATAAATTAGTTTGAAGTTATTGTTTGAGTGTTGGTGTGTGTGAGCAGCAGGTGAAAAGAAGCAACTCCTTCAGAAATTTAATAAATACATTTGAAACCTATGGCATTTTCTTAGAATTTTACATATAGTAGGTTCATCTTGAACCCTCTTTAAGAAAGTTTAATTGCTTATTTAGGAAGAGAATCTCATTAGATTCATAATGTTATGGTGAAATTCCACTCTGCAATACTTTTGTTCTTTACAAACAGAAGTTCTGCTTTTTATTAAGATTTCTTTTGAAAAATTATAAGAAGTACTCATAAGATTTAAAATAAAAGTAATTCATGTTCCTTGTAGAAAATACAAATAGTGTAGATATTTGTAATGTAAGAAGTAAACTTCTTCCAATACTACTCCCTAGAAATCATCACTATTACCAATTAGGTGAGTAACTATGCTTCTTTTTTTATCTTTATATGTGATATATGTGTTTACATACTCATAATTTTTTTTACTAAAATATAGTATTTTTGGAAATATTCTTTTGAAATTCAGCTTATCAAAAAATTTAAATTAAACTAAAAGCTAGATTTTAATCTATGATCAAAAACAAATAAACTTTTATTTTCTAAGGGGTTGTTTATAGGAGGACAAAGAAAAAGCTATTTTGGTGGTATTTCATATTACAATAAGAAAATCTTTTATAGAAGTGGGTGAAATAAATGAGAAGAAATATTAAATATTTTGAAATAAATTTACTGAACTAAAAAGAAATGCCTATTATTTGTGAAGTGTTGTGCCAGTTGTTGTGTCTTCACAGACAAAAAGGTAGGATCTGGGTCTTAAGTAACTAATTAGCAAGAGAGATAAAAACAAAAGTAAAAACAATTACAGAATAGTATTAAGTAGGGAGACATGGAAACACAGAAAGCCTGCAACCCTCTTGGATAAGTAAGAAAGGCCTCCTAGGGTTTAAGTTTCTTCAGTTTTGGGTATTTTTTTAAAGTGATTAAAGTGGTAAGTGGTAAGGACTTTGCATTACAGAAATTAGATGCATTCATAAATATCTAAAATAATCTCAGGGAAGTGAGAGAGGTAATTGAGCCAGGGACATTTAAAAGTTTGTTATTCCTGGTTGATGACCCACATGACTCTGGAGACCTTGTCTTAGTAATGAAACAAATCAACAGGTTGTGTAGTTTGTCCTGCAGAATCCAGGAGACCTACTGGCTAAAGGAACAGGAGCACAAAGCTCTGAATTTATTCAGGGTTAATGTGAAATGAAAGCTAGTAATGAGAAATGATGGATCACGAACTACCGGTTGCTCAGTGAAGGAAATGAGAAAAAGCAGATTGATAGTGTCAAAAAAAAAAAAAAAAAAAAAGAGATTAAGGGACTGGAAGATTTTAATGATGTAGAATGACACTTATAATGAAAGTAAGGTAGTTAAATAATGGAATGTTTGGGGCAGAAAAAGATAATTAAATTTGATTCCAGGGTGGAAGTGTCTGGGTTGTGGCAATATGGGTGTGGATGGCTGAAATGGAATAAGGTCAAAGTTCTATAAATTGGCACGAGTTTTAGTTTCTAATATGACAAAATTCTAAAGTTAAAAGAGGATTTATATCTAATACTTTGTGCCATACATTAAGTCTTTTCAGATTAGATTGGGCACCTCCTTTAAAGGAAAAGAGGATAAATTCCCCAGCTGGCAATTTCTTAAACACAGGTGCTACTTAGGATTGTATCTTGTATTATCAGTGCTCAGCCTAAAGGCTGCCAATAGAAGAAAACTAGTAAACATTTATTGACTAAATGAACAATAAATTAATGAACAATAAATTAACAAAATCAAAGCTGGGACTAAAACCAATTAATGTTAATTCATGAACTTTTAAGAATTCTCCTTCTTAAAAGATTGAATTATATTGTGAAACGTTTCTTTTGAATTTGTTATCACAGTTGGGAGTATAGCGAATTCAGAAGTCATTTGGAATTGTAAAGTACTATTTTTCATTTAAGCTGAGATTTTGTAAAATATTAGACTCACTGAAGCTGATAATCATTTTGTGTTAATCTGATATAAAAGTAAAATTACCTGTAATCCTGTGTGTACGTGATTGAGTTATATAAAGCAGTCTTCTAAAATACACAGATGTGCCATATAAGTGTCGCATCCCACTCCAAAGCAATAAACACTCTCATAAATGTTTGACATCACTGTCTTGAATCCAAACAGAAGGATTTAGGAGTGTAGAGTAATTATAACAGTATTTATAAAACTTTGCAAATGTTGCACCGAATTGCTTATTTTACTTGAGACAGAATTTACAAATGTAGAATACAAATGAGATAGAAAGAATTTTATGGATGTTTTAGAATTTACCACAGCGTATATGGCTGTAAAAATGGGAATGTCTTTAAAATACAATTTAGTGACACATTTATCATTAACTCTTTTCTTTTTCCTCCCTCTCTCCCTCCCCCTCCTTCCTTCTCCTTCCCTCCCCCCCGCACTTCCTCCCTTCCTTCCTTTTTTCTCTCTCTCTCTCTTCTTATTCTTATCAAGATAAATTATTAACCATGTCAGAACTCTATTTGATAAATCCCATGCTTGGAATACATCATAAATAATTATGTTTTTTTCTTTTATTGAAAGATAGCATAAATTGACCTTTTCTAGGTATTTCTAAACACCTAGAACTTTTACTTTAATATTCTGTGTTGGTGATCTTTCCTTGGTCAGCAGGTCAGGTTTGGTTTGGTTTGGTTTGTTTCTTCCTTTTTTTAAGGAAAAAAAGATTTTTTATTAAATTTGTTGAGGAAAGAATGACTCAATATGAATTTTATACACACACACACACACACACACACACACACACACACACACACACCCTTATGAGTAAATGTTGAACTAAGATAATTGCTGATTACATCTTAAGTTTTTCTTTAAAAAATTAAAAAAACTTTTTTTTTGTTTTGTTTTTGAGACAGAGTCTCACTCTGTTGCCCAGGCTGGAGTGCAGTGGTACCACCTCAGCTCACTGCAACCTCCACCTCCTGGGTTCAAGTGCCTCAGCCTCCAGAATAGCTGGGATTACAGGTGCCCGCCACCACGCCTGGCTAATTTTTTTTTTGTATTTTTAGTAGAGATGGGGTTTCACCATGTTGGTCAGGCTGAACAAGACTTATTTAAGTTAACTTTTTGCCCAGGAATCATCAATAACCAAAATATTCACTTCTTTACTTTATTTTAAATCCAGATGGAATCAACACTATTTTCTACTGAGCTTTTTAGCAAAATAGTTAATTTTTTAAATATCATTGGATGGTTTCCCACTTAACACATATTAGGGTCTTGATAATATTTATAGAACAATTTGTTTGTTGGGACAAATCATATCCAAATACTTTGAAGAATTTATTCCGTATTTTGGGGGATTGAACAACTAGGCTGGCCCAGTGATTACTTATGGTGGTATGATATGGAGGTACTAGCTGTACTTGTATTGTAGATCTTAAAATCCTTGTTTTAATGTTTTATACTACACATGCTTCCAAAAAGGTTGAAAGCAAATTATAAAATTTGAAGAAATAAAAAATATCACTTAAATATATAGTGACTAGGATTTTTATGACAAGTAAAAAATAATCTATTTCAAATTTCAAACAGTTTTCACAGACTCCACATATATTAATACCTATTTATTTATGTTTATAATGTTTTCTTTAGCAACACTAAGCACAAATTGAGGTACTACTTTTACAGTTAAAGATCTATTAATATTTCTAATCTTAATAATAACATATATTACACTTTTATAACATGTTTCTAGTATAGTATTTTATAATAAAATTTAGTGTATGTCCCTACTAGTTTGGCACTATGATTTTTTAATCTTTGATTTTTGAAAACAATAAGCAAAGCATTGTTTTTTTTACAGATTCTTATTATAGCTTATAATTTCAAGTAACTAAACATTTTAAAATGGATTAAATATGAAGTTTTTTAAAAATTAGGCACAGAAATGACAAAACATGTCCAGTTTAATTAACATTTTGACTCTAAAATAGCCAGATTAGTTCTTCTAAAATCTTTTTGTTAAGTATTTGAATTTTTTTAGAGTACCTGGGTTCAAATGCTTTTCCTGAGTCTTCTTAACTCTATGGTCTAAATTCTTTGACTTAAATTCTATGAATTAAATTCTCTGAACATCATTTTCTTCCATAAAGTGATGGTAATAATAGCTACTTCTGAGTGCTATGAGGATTAAATAAAGTAGAACTTTCACAGTGGTTGATGAATCCTTGCTCTTTCATCAGTTAATGCAGCTAGAGATTAAGGAACAAATTGGTAGTTAATAGAGGAACCATAAATTGTCGGTCCCTGCTTTTTGCTTACCATGCCATAGAATCATTAGGATTCTAGAGTTGGGCTTCTGAGCACATGATAAGGACCTCAATACAGTGCTCCCCGTAACTTTCAACTATTTGCATTTCTATGCTCAAGAGTTTTTCTTTAAAAGGGGGAAGGCCACTCTCTGTGCAAAGCTAGGGAGAAGTACAGGAGTACTGCTGGAGTTAGCGAACCTCAGCCACCTTGTCCTTTGGGAGGGTGTGTGTCCTAAGCTCTAGTTGCTCTCAGTATTATTTGGATTGATGATGTAAACCTTACTGGCTGGCTTCCTTTCCTTGTCTCACTTCCCTGCTGTATAGCAGTGATTCCTGCACTACTTCTTTTTTTTTTTTTTTCCAAGCCCTTCAATTTATTTATTTATTTATTTATTTTTATTATTATACTTTAAGTTCTAGGGTACATGTGCACAATGTGCAGGTTTGTTACATATGTATACTTGTGCCATCTTGGTGTATGAATTATTTGCACACAAATCCTTGCGTCTGGGTATGCTTCTGGGGAATTCCAAACTAAGAGAAAATTAATGTAAATTCAACAGTCACTTCTGTCATTCAGCTAAGATTAATATGAATTATGCTATTGATACATGCTGTAAGAAAGTTAGGGACAGTGAATTTTATACATAGTGTAAGAAAGTTAGGCATAAAATTCAATCAGGACACAGATGAGGGAAGAATTAATTATTAAATTTGTCTAGGGCTCATATCGGCCTGTTGGGAGGTGGGGGTATTTGAGCTGGCTTTGGAGGATGAGAAAGAGTTCACATGCATCAGAAGTGGAGAAAGGCATTCAATTCAGTTGAAACTGCATGAGCAAAGAATAGGAAGTGAGAAGGCATAAAATATTCTGAGAATGATGAGTAGACTAGTGTGGCCAAAGGAAAAGGCAGGATGGGTTCAGGGAGAAATGGCTGCCCATTGGCTGGGGCCACATTGAAAAAGGCTGTCTATGCTGAACTCATGCTAGTTTCGTTCTTTGGTGGTGGGCAAGCATGAAAGCTTTTTAAAGATAATAGTGACTTGATTACAAACGTCCTTTTAAAAGAGCAGGGAATGAATTTAGCTAGGACATGACATGTGCCAGAAAACCATTTAAAAACCTATTGCTATAGCCTAGAAAAATAATGAAGGCTTTAGTTAGTATAATGGCAATTTGAATGGAAGAGAGTTTACTGATGCTTCAGCTAAAAAAATCAAGAAATTGAAGATAAATAGTGGGGGAAGAGTCTAGGACTCTAAAGTTCTAAGACTCTAGCATTTCTAGGTTAAACAAATATTTGAATTGTAATGCTTTTATTACCATGTTAGGAAATTCAGGAGAAGGTGAATATGTAATTACAAACTGATAATTAATGTAATTTTGGACATAACATTTACATGTAGAATGAATTTAAGGTGGTAGAGCAGGCAGGAAAATTCAATATCAACAATGGATCACAATAAAGAAGGCCCCTGTCCTAGGACCTGTGCTTATGAGGGCTGCCTTTGGGTTGTCCTCCAGCTGTGAGTCCTCTAAGGGGCAAGAGGTTGTGTCTATCTAGGGCCTACACTCTGGCCCTTGGGTATTTAGGACCCCAGAATTCTCTGCTGAGATGACTCTAAGCACATTTTCAGGGTATGTATAGGCCTTTATCTAAGGTCTTTCCTCCCAAAGGTGGACCATGGTAGCCTGTTACACATACCTGTGCCCTAAGAGGAGCCAGTGGATAGCCATCTGCTGTGGGAATGAAAGGGCTGAACTTGGACATGCAGGCTGAAGTGCCCATGCAGGACACTTTGGTGTGTGTTGGAGTTGATGTTGGGAGGAGAAAGAGGGTAGGCCATAGGATGAAGCTTAGGAACAAGCTCTTCCTGTAGTATCTACAGAACTTTGAGGAATCAAAAAACTCTAAATTCAAACTTGGCATGTCTGATTAATATGAATCATCTATTTCAAAGTAGAAAGAGAGCATAAGTTTTATTTAGTAGTTTGTTAGCTTGATTTAATGACTTTCGAATATTTAGACAAATGGTAAATGGATTTCTTTGTACTCTTAGTTCAGATCCCACAAATATTAGGAGCAGATCTAGTGAAATAAGCAGATTTGTGTGATGATATATAAACCTAGGTGAGATAGCAATTGAGATGAAAAGGAAGACAAACTAAAAGATATTGCTAAAAGTGCACTTGGAGTTAAAGATGAAATAGAGCCTCAAAAGTATCTTTTGTTCATGGCTAGCAACAAAGAACAATTATAGAGTTTAAAAACAATATATTAAATTTGGTTGACATTTCTGTCTTTAAGTCACATGTTGAATGTTTTCTATTTGAATTTTCTTTGAATTAATCAATATGAAACTGTATTGAGCATTATGGTTAATGTGACACAGATACTCTGTTACTCACTTTGGGCTTATTTCTGTGGATAACCTTTAAAAGCCTCTATTATAGAACTGATGGAAAAATGTTTTATTGAGCCAGATTTATAAATTTTAGCTAAAAATATAGTTTAAAAATGTTACCTTTTTATCATTAGAGGATAATATAGAAAAACTGGAAAATGAGACATTTTCATGTCTGGCGAAGCGAAGATACTACTTTCCTACTCAGAAAAAGTTATGTATGCCACCTCTGGTGCACATTTAATTTATAGAAGAATAAGCCCAGCAACGTTACAAAAGTGTCTTTACAAAGAACGAAATTTCTTTCTTCAAAGACTGAAAGTCTTTTATCAGTATTAGGATCTAAATTGCTCAGAATTTTTTGTGTAGTTTTATGGAATTCATTTTCATCATATTGTATATCTAGTTTTTATAGATTTACATATTTATACATGTGAGTTAATTTTCTTGGATTTGACTTCATAAAAAGTAACACTGGAACTTCAAAATAATCTCTCATTCTGAGTAAATTAAAGCAGGCTGCCCCGATGACTTTGTGTCCAGCTGGCTAACGGCTTAAACAGGAAAGGGACTCAAGGATATTCAGTGGTAGGTATAAGATAAACATGCTCTTGTTTATGTTTTGCTGATACTCTGGTTGTTTAGAAGTTGGGAAATTTTTTTCCTTGCTTTGGGCTGTTCTTTTAAAAAACCAAACAATCACCCAGTATGCCTTGTGGCTTTGATCTTTGTTTTCATATTTTGTTATACAAGGCTCAAAGTCTTACAGCTTGTTGTGTTTCATACTTTGTCAGATCATCCTTTCTCTACACATATTACTCACAGATGGCTGAAAGTAAAAAAAATAAAGGAAAGGTAAAGTGTCTTAAAAATTGACATCTCCCACGAATCCCAGGAGATTGTTGTATAAATATTGGCATACTTTTGCAGGTGCTAAAAGAGAATTCTGTGGCCTTTCACCTGGCATAATTAACTTCCTTTGCTTTTCCACTGTTTACCATATCTTTTCCTAGCCTTTGTTTCTCACAAGAGTGCCCTTGGGACCAAATTGAGTAAGATGTACAGACACCTGCATGCCACAAGGCAAACACCAAACTTCATTCAAGCCCCAGGATAAAGATCCTATAAGCCTACGCTGCAGATTCCCCAAACACCCTTCATGCTAGGGTGATAAATCATATGAGGATATGTAATTGGTCTCCTGAGGAATGCTGCAGTGATTTGCTAATTTTGACACTCACAGAAACATTAGTACCTTGGGTGACTTAAAAATGCAAGAATATATTTTTAAATTTGGTTATGAAACATGATGTACATATGTTTCTTTTTAAATTTTAATTTAATTTTATTTCAATTTTAGAAACAGCATGTTGCTCTGTTGCTCGGGCTGGAGTGCAGTGGTGTGATCATAGCTTAGTGCAGCCTCAAACTCTTGGGCTCAAATGGTCCTCCTGCCTCAGCCTCTCAAGTAGCTGGGGTTACATGTGCACCACCATAGCTGGCTAGTTTTTCTTTTTTCCTATTTTGTAGAGATGAGGTTTCAGTATGTTGCCCAGGCTGTTCTGAAACTCTTGGCCTCAAGTGGTCTTCCTGCCTCAGCCTCCTAAAACATTGAGGTCATAGGTGTGAGCCACTGCACCCAGCCTTTGTATGTATTTCTGTGTGTCTTATTTTAGTTGTCTATGGGAGATTGTAGCTCCTCAGTGGAAAGTGGGCTGAACTGAATTATTAATATTATAAATTTTTTGAAGTTTTATATTGGGAAGACAAATAATATTTACATATAAAGTATGCAGATCCAACAATATTGGTTATTTCTTGAGCACATGCATGCTCAGTACAACAGCACAATGTATCTAGATTTGACATATTTAATTTTCAGTTTAATTTTAATTCAATATCTTCTCACTATAAAATATTATAAATTATCTTCCAGTGTATATTCTTGGGGCCAATGACAAGAGTGAAGTTTGTGAACCCACACTTCGAATTAAAGGTGTGTTTTTCTATGCTGAATGAGATCATGTAAATGCATGAATTTCTGACTAACAATTTCCTTCTACATCGTCTATTGACATAACCTAATGGGAAGTTCGCTGGCAAAGGAGTCTGAGGATGTTGATTGCAATGTCATACCCAAAGTATCTTAGAGCAGAGTAAGAGAGGGCAAGACTCTTTTATCTTCTCTTCAAAAAGGGGAGCTACAGTTTCCTAATGGTCGCATTTTCCATCTCTGGATAACAGTTATGCAATCTATCTCAAAAGAGAAGGAATCATGCATAGAAGAAGATATGTCTTTGCTGTAAATATCTTGGTGTCTGTACTACAATTCTTTTGTTCACACTTGCCAGACTATACGGCATCTTTATTTACCACAATTACCGTTAAATCTGTAGGTTCCTATGGCCCAAGTGGCAGAGCAGCTTACAGAGGCAGCCCAGCCCTACTGCAGAGCCTTCATTTTCCCTAAGCCCCCACTGAAATAGAGCCGTCTTATGTGTTACTTGGTATACGGATGGGAGTAAGACATTCCAATATATTATATGTTATTTCTAAAATCACATAAAAACTTTAGATCCCAATGACTCTTTTGTAGCAACAATTAGTTCAAGGTGCAACAATTGGTCTGTTACTTTTCAAATATTTTTCAGGCATGCCCTAGACCATCGGACCCTCAGAAACTTCATAGTAACAAGATTGAATTTTCATGGGTTTATGTGCTATCTTATGGCATTCACGTGTCTTACAACAATACCAGTCACTTTTTGTTTGTCTGGTTCGACCAGCATGATGTCATCAATGAAATGGACCAGATATTCTGTGGGATGCCAAGATGATTATGATCTCTGCAGACTAAATTGGGTTAGAGAGCAGAAGAGTTCACATAACTCACTGAGGTGACAGTGCAGGTGTAGTTTTTCCCATTCTGGGTGAGAATTAACTATCTAATTATACTTTCAAATTGGTATAAAGCAAGAAAACATTCGTCAAATCAATAGCTCTGTTTAAGGTGCCAGGAGTTGCCTTGGTTTGTTCCA
>NW_012108931.1:583508-585806 GCF_000951045.1 Mandrillus leucophaeus | reverse complement strand
GCAATAAACATACGTGTGCATGTGTCTTTATAGCAGCATGATTTATAATCCTTTGGGTATATACCCAGTAATGGGATGGCTGGGTCAAATGGTATTTCTAATTCTAGGTCCTTGAGGAGTTGCCACACTGTCCTCCATAATGGTTAATATATCTCATATTTTCTTTACCCATTCTCTTGATGGAGTCTTAGATTGCTTCCATATCTTGGCTATTGTTAATATTGCTGCTATGAACCTGGGAGTGCAGATCTATCTTCAACATACTAATTTCATTTCCTACAGCTGTATTCTTAGCAGTGGGATTGCTGAATCATACGGTAGTTCTATTTTTATTTTTTTGAGGAACCTCCATACTCTTTCCCATAATGGCCATACTAGCTTGGAGTTTTTATGGTCATCAGAGGGTGGGGTAAGAGTGAGGGCTCCTGCATGTAGTTTGAACTTTCTGCTGGTACCAAAGAAGGGAATGAACACCTTGTATCAGTTTGCATAGATGCAAGGAAGAAGAGGAAAATAGAGAGATGAGGCTTAAACTGTCAGCAAACATTAACAAATGAAGTCAGATTATTACATTGGGTCTTTGGGAATTAGAATCAGTCAACTTTGAAATGTCTAAGTGTTGCTTATCCCCTAGTGTACACTTCTTTTGGAAGAAGGTTTGAAAAAAAATTCAGCACATTTTTTTTTTTTTTGTCTATGTTGCAAGATCCATTCTCAAGAGGACCATGTCTTCTCTTTGGCCAAGGAGCTCTGTGTCTGGCTTAGGTCTGAGAACTGGGTAAGTCAGTTTTCTCACCTTTATTTAGCTTTCCACCCATCCATTCTTAAGCTATTTTGTGTTATGTATGCTGAAATATTATATAAATAATATTTTAGCAGGAAACCTATTTTATTTCCAAAGGCATCATGGCCGGTTAGCCATAGCAAAGATCTTTGCAGACTAGGTCACTCTAATTACTACTTTTTCCTGCTGTTCATTGTAGTGATTTTACTCATTTTTTCTCCAGTGGGTCAGTGCTGCTAAGTAGCCCTTTCACCTTGGGGTCTCATCATCACAGCTTTTGTCAGGAGCCAGTCTCAACAGTGATGTCTCCCACTATCATCCCCAGCCTGCGGAGGGCAACCTCCACCACAGAACTCTTTAAGGATGCTGCTGCTCCCTTTTCTGATTTATTTCTTGACATCACAGTGAGGGAAAGCCTTCTAAGCTTTATGGTACGGGGATGGGTGTGTAGTCTGAATGTGATAAATCCATTTCTTAGTTTTTTGGATTCTTCCAATGATGCTAGAGAGTTCTGTCTTCTTGACTTAATTAACTGTAGGTCATGATAATTTTTTACTCAACTACACCAGAAAATGATTAGAGCCACTTCTCAGTTGCTTGAACTAAAAAAATAAGTTCAGAATTTCCAGAAAGTGTACTCATATCAGTAAATTCAATGCAATCCATTAAAAATCAACATATTAAATTACAATTTAAAAACAATAAAACTCATACACTTTAAGTATATGGGTCAAGGACTTTTGAAATTTATATAATAATTTTTCTTGTGTTCACTTATAGTTAATCTCCCTAACTCCCTACCTCCAGGCAAACTATTGATCTAACTTTCATCATGATAGGTTAGTTATGCCGGTTCTAGAATTTTATTTAAATGAAATCATACAGTATGATTATTATTATTTGCTAAGTAAAAGGTTTCTTTTACTTAGCATAATGTTGTCTTTTTCAACAGTTGTTTCCTTTTTATTATTGAGTAGTGTTGCATTGCACAGATCTACTACAGCTTGTATATCCATTCACTAGTTGATGGACATTTGGGTTTTTCCCAGCTTTTGTATATTTTGAATAACGCTGCTGTGAACATTCATTTTCACTTTTCATGGACATATGTTTTCATTTCTCTGGACCAAATACTAGAATATAACTGCTGAGTTATATGGTCAGTATATATCTAAATGTTTAAGAAACTCAAACTTTAGGGATGGAGCAAGATGGCCGAATAGGAACAGCTCCAGTCTCCAGCTCCCAGCGCGAGCGACACAGAAGACGGGTGATTTCTGCATTTTCAACTGAGGTATCGGGTTCATTTCACTAGGGAGTGCGAGACAATCGGTGCTGGTCAGCTGCTGCCACCCGACCAGTGAGAACTGAAGCAGGGCGAGGCATTGCCTCACCTGGGAAGCGCAAGGGGGAAGCGAATCCCTTTTCCTAGCCAGGGGAACTGAGACACACAACACCTGGAAAATCGGATAACTCCCACCCCAATACTATGCTTTACCAAGGGTCTTAGCAAA
>NW_012108931.1:579387-580878 GCF_000951045.1 Mandrillus leucophaeus | reverse complement strand
ACCAAATAGGTAAGTTAAATGAGGATGTAATAAAACCCACCAAATTGCATTTTCAAGACCTTGATAGTGGCATTAATGTGTTTAGCTTCCTTGCAGATAGAGCATTGCATTTGGTTTTCTACCCAAATGGGGAGAAGATGTTCCAGGAGCTTCTGCTTGGCTCTTTCTACCACAACATATCTCATTCTAGTATCTGTGAATGTAGTGATTTAAGCCAATTGATGAGCACATTTATTTCAATTATATATCCAGAAACTGAGGAAATTACTAATGAATCTATCTGAGGAGACATATAAGCAAAGCTCCATCTATTACAATTACCATAAGTTCCTGTGCTGGTGAATACAATGGCATTTGGGGTATTTCAGGTTATCCCTCAGAAACAGAATAGAGCTCCCACTAAAAATTTGTTGTTTTATATTGAGACTGATGGCACCGCACACATATCAAGAGAGTATGGAAAGGTTTATTATTCACATAATGAAGTTTTCTGGGGAAAACAATGTAGGCCTCCCAACCTTGGCTGAAAATGGCTCAAGAGAACAAGATAAAGAGACTGGTTCCCTCCACCAACACAGTTAGCATTTATTTGTGGTGAGAAAACTTAAAATCTACTCTCTTAGCAATTTTCTAGTATATAACATATCTTTATTAACTATAGCCACCATATTGTACAATGGATCTCTTGAACTTGCTCCTCCTATCTAACTGAAATTTATGTCTTTTGACCAACATCTCCCTATCCCTCAACACCAGCAGCCCCTGGCAACCACCATTTTACTCTCTGCTTCTATGAGTTAAACATGTTTAGGTTCCACATGTAAGTGAGATTGTGTAGTATTTTCCTTTCTGTACTTGGTTTATTTCACTTAGCATAATGGCCTCCATGTTGTCACAAATGGCAGAATTTCCTTATTATTTAAAGCCGAATAGAATTCCATTGTGATATATATATTTCACATTTTCTTTTTTTCTTTTTGTTTTAATTAATTTATTTTTAAAAATTATACTTTAAGTTCTAGGGTTCATGTGCACAACGTGCAGGTTTGTTACATAGGTATACATGTGCCATGTTGGTTTGCTGCACCCATCAACTCATGATTTACATTAGGTATTTCTCCTAATGCTATCCGTCTCCCAGCCTCCCACCCCCCGACAGGCCCCGGTGTGTGATGTTTCCTGCCCTGTGTCCATGTGTTCTCGTTTTTCACCTCCCACCTATGAGTGACAGCATGTGGTATTTGGTTTTCTATTCTTGTGATAGTTTGCTCAGAATGATGGCTTCCAGCTTCATCCATGTTGCTACAAAGGACATGAACTCATCCTTTTTATGGCTGCATAGTATTCCATGGTATATATGTGCCACATTTTCTTAATCCAGTCTATCATTGATGGATATTTGAGTTGGTTCCAAGTCTTTGCTATTGTGAATAGTGCTGCAATAAACATACGTGTGCATGTGTCTTTATAGCAGCATGATTTATAATCCTT
>NW_012108931.1:577037-579124 GCF_000951045.1 Mandrillus leucophaeus | reverse complement strand
TAAAAAAAAAGAAACTCAAACTTAATCTAATATTATCTTCTATTCTCCTTGGTCTAAGACATTTAGAATTCATTTTCAAACATATTCCTCTGGTTTCTGGAAAAATATATTAGCAAAATCTTGCAATTTTGGGGGAATATATGTGATCTCCTGGGTCATACCTTCCCTGAAGTTTGCTAGGATCTGTCTCTAACTATAGGTGTAGAAGTACTAAGACGTGTTGGGGTGGAGAATTGATAACTTCCTACGATGAGTTGAATGAATATTACCCTAGGCCAAGGAGAACAGCAAAACTGGAGTGAAAACTAAGGGCAGAAAGCATAGACTGCTGAATGCTACTATAGATGGATGCACCCCACCACCTCTACTCTCAAAGATGACCTGGTCTCCTACTTCTATGAGGAATGATCTCATATAAACAATCTCCTCGTTGGTTTTCATCTTAATTTCTTTTTGGAATGTAAGCACCCTTGATGCCTTTTCTCCTAAACTTTTCTCCATTTTTGCCTTTCATGGATTAATGTCTCCTGCCCCTTTGACTACCTTTTCTTGTCATTTTACCCTTAGATATTGAATTTATCCTAGAGTTTCACACTGGAACTTCTTTACTTTATATGCATGTACACCCAGACTTAATAAGCACTTAAACATGAAATAATGTGTAAAAATAGAATTCTTCCTGTTTCAGCTGTTTACTGAGGCTCCAGATTTCAAGAACAAAACAAAAGCTGCCAAATAGAAGTGCTGGACAACCCATTCTGGGTATGTTAAAAAATTATGAAGTTGTTTTTTTTTTTTTTTTTTCTCCCACTTTTAGTGATTATCTTTCCTCAGCCTTCAAGAGAATGGAGTTCGAGGTGTTGGAGCAGAATTTCCTTGGAGACAGTAGAGGGAGTGCTCGCAAATTTCCCACCCCATTGTGGTGCTAGAGGATCAAACTTTCTCCCCTTTTTGCCTCAGACCGAATGGGGTGGCTTGCCATGTGACCATTCCATATAATGGAATGTTAAGAATACAAAATTTTCTTAAAGTAATGTAGTATTCAAAGTAGGAAGGTATTATAAATGCAGAAGGTTGCTATGTCTAGTAGCGAGTGAAATGTTTTTGTTGTGTCATAGATGCCCTTTTTGTTTATAGGTCACTACAAAAGCTAAAATAGCTTGCCCTTTTTTTAAAAAAAAATGTAAGATCACAACCTTTTCCTTGGTGGTATGTGAAATGATTGGTAAAGTTCATTAGATTGGCATACAAGTTGATGGAACACTGTGCCATTTTCAGTAAGTCATTTACAAATGTTTTGCTCTGTGGTTTTTATTTAGTATACAGAATAATATAAAAGTGAAATGAGTGGTTTTTCTGTTTTCCTCTTTACCACTTCTTTTGGAGAAGATCTGTAGCTTCATTTCACCACTGTAAGTGGGGCTATTAACATTTACTACCTTGAAATACTTTCTAAAACAATTAAGGTTTTTAAAAAACATGTAGCTGTGTAGACACACAGCATTAGACATCTATGGCAAGCCTTGAATTCTCATTCCCTCTATGAATCTACGAAAATCTTTTGAGCTGCCAAATATAAAGAGGGACATATAGGCTTTTTTTCCTTTTTGTGATAAATCTTGGAATTGATTTTAATTATCTGTAGCACACAGTGTTTTAGATTGATGTGGAATCACATTCACTTAAAATCATACAGTGATTTGTGGAAGGTAACATTTGTTGTTTAAGGATTACATTCCATGATCAGAGAAACTTTGGAGTGAAAGGTTTGTCCTGCACGTTATTCAGTTAAAAAAATTGATTGTCAACATTTCATAAACTATTCTAAGTTTTCTTCTTTTCTTAAAGATGACCCACCAACATTGAGTCAGCTTTACTATGTGTTGAGTTGGTAGAAACTGCCCCTTTTAGTCAAGGCTTGTTTTCTCTGAGTTGCCATAGTCTTCACATGGATTCACCCCTCCACCCTTTTACTGTCAGCCTGGAACCTATAGGCATTTGAGATTTTGGTCCTAGAGTGCCTAGTTCTGAACAAGACATATCTGTGTCTTGAACACAAGACAGAGCTAGTAGGCATTTTTAAGTTC
>NW_012108931.1:557900-576649 GCF_000951045.1 Mandrillus leucophaeus | reverse complement strand
CTTAAATTGTAATTTGCTTGTGGTTTTAAAATGTTCAGTTCTGAAAAAAATATATGGCATTCAAGTGATGATTAATTTTACTGTTTAAGTACTTTCAGTATAAAAAATGAGGGAGATATTTCTAGTGTATTTTTTAATTAGTGCAAAATGAATGCAAATAAAAATGGCAAGAATTGTAGAGTGTATATATTCATGATACATACTATTTGCAATGATGCCTGTACCAGGGTTGCTACTTAGAATTCTAGACATTTGAGAGAGAAATAATTGGAATGAACCTGATTCTTATCCAAAATATTTGTATATGTAAACATTGTGAATATATATTGAATTAGTAATGTTATAACTGGATTGGAATATGTTATATATATAGTATTTATTTCAAGTATTTAAATCTGAAATCAATAGATTGATTTTTGTAATCTTCCTAAAAATGTGGATGGTCTCTATTTGAACTCAGACCTAAATAAATTTGTCCCTGATTTAAAAAAAATAACTTTGTTCTTTTAATATTTATGACCTTTAAACTATTCTTTTCCTTTCCAAAAGCAAAGATAATTTGTTTAAGAATGTATCTATGCCAGATTTTAAACAACTATGCTATATCATAAAATTATTTTTAAGCATATATAATTTCTTTCAGAGGAAATTATATCTGTAAATCATACAAATTACTTCATTGAATATTGTTGTCAAACATAGAGCATTAAATCATGTTTGATTTCTTTCTGTCAGAGTTTAATACAAGGACATGTCTTGTAGTCAGGGTGAATGGAGAGGAGAGGGTAAAACAACACAAAGGCCCTGCAATCCCTTACTTGCAAACCCAAAGGGGAAAACCCATTGAATAGACTATTATTTGGTCAGATCTTCTCTTATGGAAAATTCCTACTCCTCTCTTGCTCCTTTCTAGAATAAAGACAACATGACAATATATAACAAAGTGCTCAAATACCCAATGCTCTTTTGAAAAGACTGCAAAGTGAGCAACTAACTGTATGATGTGCTCAATGTTGCCAAATGAAAACCCAGGGAAATGTAATTTTTGTCTTTGGCACTCTCTTTTTCTTTGTTTCTTTCTTTATTCTAGTCCCAGTTCTGTCTGACTCTTAGGCATTTTTCTCCTTGCTTTTACAGGCATGCATCTTGGGCTCTACATCGGCTTCACACTGACTATTCACTGACTATGAAATGACACCATGATTGACTATCATAGAAAGTCATTGGGAGGTGTAGATTCAAAGAAATCTCACTGAATTCCTTGACTACTTACACCAGAATGTCAATGTTGTAAGGAAAATCATAATAACCCAGTACATTGAAAGTATTTGATCCCTCATGCCACAATTCTTCATTTGCACTCCAAGCATTTATTTCCCCACTGGCTTAATTTTATTTAATTTAATACATGTGCTTCCATATTTTGGAATATTTTGTCCCAAGTTTTCTTGGGACAGGAACTATGTCTTCAGAGGCAACATAGCATAACAATTAGGAGCTAGTAATTAAGATCAGATTCTAGAGACAGACTGCTTAGATCTGAATCCTTGTCTACCATTAACTAGCTGAGTGACTTTGGGCAAGTTACTTCACCACTCTGTGTTTCAATCTCAAAAAGTGGTTGTGAAAACTAGGTAGATAAATATGCGCAAGATGTTCATATGGGCTCCTGGCTAATAGTAAACATGTGTGCCTCTTTGCAATTCTACTATTGATCTTTGTGGCCTCTGCACCTAGTGTGGTACCTAGCATTGAGTAGGTTACAAAAAAATGTTAATGAAATAAATTGAAGAATTGAATGCAGATCTGTGTAAAAAGCAAGAATTTTACCATTAAGAGACTCTAAAAGTTAGACCATTTCATTTTCCTCATTTCCTTTCCTGGCTCTCCTTTTTGCTCTTGTTTTATGGAGAGGCACTTTTGCAAATTCCAGGTTCTGGTGCTTCATAAACTTTCATTGTACAGCCTCTCTCCAGAAAATGTTATCTTACTGTAATATTAACTGTCATCTTCTAAGCATGTAATGCTGAAGTTGGAGCCAATTGTATTGGATTGAATTATCTGTCCTTCACATCAGTTTCAAAAGCTAAAATAAAGGTGGGGAAGAGTAGTAGCTGATTTCTAACTCCAAAAATTCTGTGATTTTAAAATATCTTTTCATATCCATACCCATATTCCCAACAGCCAGTTAAGACTTTTATACTTTATATTTAAACTGAATTTATCATTTTCCCATTCAAATGACCATCTTTGGTGTTTCCTTCTGTTGTTGTCTTATCATCCTCACTTGGAAAATTGTAATGGTCTACTAACTGATTTACTTGCCACATTCTCTCTTCTGCAGTTTGTCTTCCACATCAGACATTGCCTTAGTGTAAAACACATATCTGATTATGTTGAGTTTCTTTCTTTCTTTTTTTTGCTTTCCTTTTTTTTTTTTTTTTTTTAAGATAGAGTGTTACTTTATTGCCCAGGCTGGAGTGTGGTGGTGTGATTATAGCTCACTGCAGCCTCAACCTCCTGGGCCCAAGAGATCTTCCTATCTCAGTCTCCAGAATGGTTAAGACCACCATGCCAGGTTAATTTCATTTGTTATTTTGTAGAGACAGGGTCTTTCTATGTTGCCTAGGCTGGTCTTGAACTCCTGGTCCCAAGGGATCTCCCTGACGTCAGCCTCCCAAAGTGCTGGGATTACAGGTGTGAGAGCCATCACTGTGTTGAGTTTTTAAATCATTTGCCATTGCTGAGAAATACAGACTTTTCAACTTGAAATCTCAACCCCCTTCATCTCATTCTGACCTAATATATTGTACTATTATTCATTCATTTACTTATTACATCAGAAAGTATATACTAAGTACCTAGAAGAATGTATCATGAATTATGGTAGGCATATAAATGAATGAGAGACATAACTTATTAGACGTAAGTTCTAATCCTTGAAGAACATACAATCCAGTGACACGGCCTATAATCCAATAGGTAGAATATTGTGATGGGTGCTGTGCAACAAGAAGGAAGAAGGAAGCTGGGTGTGCAGCAAAGACACCTGCATGGGCACATAGAACCAGGCATTTGCTGAAGGTCACCTGGATTGCACAACCAGGGGCTAACTTGCATGAAAAAAACATTCTAGGTAAGTTCTATAAAGGATTCAGAAAGGGGTGCCAAGAAATGTTAAGTACCTAGACAGGGGTATAGATCTGCTTGGGGACTGAGTTTTGCCAGCCCAAGTATAAAAAGAGTGGACATCTAGGTGGACTAAAATCAGAGCTTAGAAGGGCAGGTGGAATAGAAAACTGAGTATGAGGTTCTTTGAAGACAGAGACTGAAGTGATATCATGATGTCTGGGCTGGCATGGAAGGAAGTGAAACCGTAGAAACTGGCATGATGTGCTGGAGAGAAGGATGTGGTCAAGGGATCTAGAATGTCCTTATCTTACTCTGTACTTGTCCTTGGGTCTCTCCATTTCTCATGCTGTAGCCAGATATTTCCCAAATATAATATCTGCCTTCTCCACGGTTTTGGTCCAAATGCTTCCTTTTCCTGGAATATTCTTTCCTCCTGGAATCTCTGAAAGCCAAGTCATATCCTTGCTAAAAAATGGCTACCTCTTGTAAGAAACTTCTGGCTTTAGAGTTATGTACTTTATACCTTTCGTCATAAGATATATGTCTTCTATTTTATTTTTATTAAATTCTGTCTTTGGTAGATTTATTTACTCAAGTAGTTGCTTTCCCCTTTAGATCACAGGTTCCTGGTGGGTAGAAACTTGACTCATTTGTCTTTACTGGTGCCATAGGTTTTAGCAATGCTAGGTACAAGTGATATTCAATGAGCAGCTACTGTGTTCCAGACCCTATACCACACAATGTGTAAAGAAAATAATTAATAATTAATATGGGGTTGTCTATTTATATTTTTAAGCCTCCCAAATCATTTTTTCCCTGACAGATCAGACTGTGGATATCTAAGTAGTTTTACCACTGCACTGACAAAATTCTACCACTGCCTTACTTCTAACGATAAAAGCCTCATATATAGATAAATAGTCTCAGGACAAGTAATATCTATTCAGTTTCTTCTCACAGATTAACGATTAATTTAAATTCCACCACAGATTGAATTTGGACTTTCTTTCGCCTAGAAAATAGTTACCTCACCCAGCCAGTGCTTTAGCTGTTATTTATGCTAAAGCAGAAGAAATGACAATGTATATTGTATGAAAATTATTTATGAGCTATGAATACAAATTGATTTTATTTTTAGACATAAAGAAAAACACTCTGGAGTAAAAATGATGAAATAGAATTTTTATACTGTTATAATTTATAAGACTGTTGATTTGATAACTAAAAAGATGAGAAACAAAATAATTTTCTTTAAAATAATTTTAATTTTCATGCTGAGCCTAACACTCCAGACTATAAATTATCATATTAATTGTAGAATCTCCAACTTTCATTTGCGCATTATTTACATGCAAACCAGTTAATTATGGGATAACAAGAGGGTACCTTGAATAAAGCTCAATTTTAAGGAAGGTATTTTGCAGGAGGGGATTTTTTTCTTCTATTTGTACACACTTTTATAGGAAGTGAAGATATTGAAACATTTTAATCTATTTTTCAATAAATAAGACTTCTCCATTACCATTTTGCCTCAGGATAAAGTAATTTCAAATTATAGTAAATTATTTTTATGGTTAATATTAAATTTTATGGACTAGTGGTTTACAAGATTTAAAATTTTGACTATTGCTATTCTAATACTTTAGTTATTCAGCATGTGGGGTGTTTTATTAACTGATGTTTTTGGTTTCTTGAATTTTTAAATTCAGCAATGAAACACCCCAATTTTTAGAACTTTTTTTGACTTTTGTCTCAACTAGTTATTTTCAGATAGAGATGTTATTAATTGTAAATCTACCATTAGCACTAACCAACCAATAGTGCGGTCAGTCTACCCTGAGTAAGACTTCATAGACAGACTAGCTGAAAGCTATCATTGATGTTAGCCAAACAGAAAAAAAAATCAATAATTTCATTCCTCAAATACATAAACCTTAAAACATTAGTATCTTATGAAAAATAGTGTTTAAAAATTGAAAAGCTAAAATATACTTATTTGACAAAAATTACTAATACAATTTTCTGCTCTTGTAACAAAAAACGATAAAACTGTATGAGACGATAGGTACGTTAATGTGCTTCTTATTTTACTATCTATTTTACTATCTATATGTGTCCTATAAAACCATGTTGTAAACCTCAAATATACACAATAAAATTTACCTAAAAATTTAAAAGCAAACATAATTCTTAAAATCAACAAAATAGAAATTACTTAACATTGGAGAGTTCTCTATATTGCTTAATGCACTCTGAAAAAAAAAGCTGACAGGCCACTAATTAAATAAAATGTGGTTATCTTAATCAGAACAATCCTATAATATGATTTTAGTAGACTTGTCTTTCACAAAGTTAACCACCTTTTCCTTTTCCTTTTATGACTCTTTAACACAAGCAACCTTTGTCAAAAGTGGCACATAAAAGGCCATATGGGGTTGTCTATTTATATTTTTAAGCCTCTTAAGTAGG
Source organism: Mandrillus leucophaeus (assembly GCF_000951045.1). Taxonomy (NCBI): domain Eukaryota; kingdom Metazoa; phylum Chordata; class Mammalia; order Primates; family Cercopithecidae; genus Mandrillus; species Mandrillus leucophaeus. Next base: position 571,048 of record NW_012108931.1, on the reverse strand, counting down.
CTTGTAGTCTGGAGTGTTAGGCTCAGCATGGAAATTAAAACTATTTTAAAGAAAAGCAACTTTAGAGGGTAGAACTATTCTCTCAGTATCTAGATTGAACTTCTTGGTTGAACAGCAATGGTTGCCTTGGGACAGCATTTCATTAGCATGTCCTGAAACTTGTAATCTAATACAAAAGTCAAACGTGGTACTACTGGGTCATGTACCCATTGTTAATTGAGGTTGATATTGGTGAAGAATGTTTCTATATATCAAAGAAAAGTTTGTTTAATGATATGATTTTCCAGATTGTCATAGTAAGAATCTAATGAATTTAGAAATTTGGCTCTTCTGAACTCCAAGATCCCATCCTCTGTATCTATTCTATTATTGTTTCTAATCAATTGCTTCAACTCTTTAAGATTAGAGAGGTCTCTTCCCCTCCCTGCTCCCTTAGAAACAAACAAAGTTTAAAAGGGATGTAGTTCATTTCTACCTAGTCTTGCTAAAAATGAAATATGAGAATTTTATATATGTAAGAAGTTTTATGTATTTTACATGTAGAATTGGTTTTATTTTTTAAAGAAATATTTTGAAAGGACACTGAGGTACACAAATGAAACACACACACTTCAGGAATGGAAGGTCAAGGCAGCTCCAGTATCTTTAGCAAAGGAAATCTATGGACTTTTTTTAGCCCTTCCATTTACACAACTGTGCCTCTCAACTGTGCTCCTCAGTTTCTATGTCCTGCAGTTCAAGTTCTCTAGGGAAAATATGATTGCCTTGCTTGGATCAGTAATCTACCTACTACTGTTCTAATTAGCTCTGATGGAGAGAACAGGCTAGAAAAAATGGCTGAAGGAAGAGGAGGGGCTGTTCTCAAAGAAGGATATGAGCTGGAGGCAATAAAAGGTGCCTACTATCAGTCACATGAGCATTTTAAAGACCTTTTTCCTTATTCCTCATGTTTGGTTGATGTATGAGCTTGAAATAGAACTTCTAACTACATTACTAGTAGTCATTAGTATCACTACTACTTATTTCAAAAAAAATACAATTTACATTTATTGTGTAGAAGGAAAATATACAAATTATTCAAAAGAATGTGTATATCAATACTTACTTTGGCTCTTAGAAAATATAAACCCTTTAGTTTTTATTTTTTTTGTAAAGGCAACTAAAATAACATTCTTAAATTTCAGATTAAATGTATTATATTATTGGTACTGATTTTATTTTTATTTCATACATAACTATTTTTTTGGCATCTAAGATAAGAGATTTGAGGCTGAATTGATGTTAACTTGTAAGCCTGAAGGCATAGCCTGGTATTTAAGCTATAATTTACCTACTTCTGAAACTTATCTTTTATTCCTCTGCCTCAAACTGAATTAAACACTGCCTTACTTGAGTTCTAGCCCTCTAGAGTGAGGCAGTGTCTAATTCAGTTCAAGGCAGAGGAGTAAAAGTGAGTACTAGAACTCAAGTAAGGCCTTGGACAAGGCACTTACCGTCTGTGGGTCTCAGTCTTTTCATCAGAATCATGAATTAATATCTGCCCTTCCTCTCTCACAAGACTATTACGACAATAATAAGAGATCCTGTATGAGAAGGCAGTTTGTGAACCATGAAATGCTATGTGATTTGTATGTCTGTGTCCCTAAATTATAAACTCTTTGAGAGTAAGCACTATATTTTGTGCTTCCTTGTAATCCAATAATTATTATAGCCTGATCTATGGCAAATGTTTAATCATTTTAGGTGTCGATGATGAAGGATGAAAATAAAAATATGGAGGTTCTCCTAATGGTTCGCTCCTGCTGATAGTCATTTATTCATTCAATCACTTATTCATTCTATGGTGCCTCCAAGGCACCGGACCTTATGCTAAGCATTGCAGATATACTAACATTTAAGCCTCATTTAGTGCTCTCAAGGAGTTTACAGTCAAGGAAGGGAGATAGACTTATGAGCAGAAAACTATAAAGCAGTATGGGAGAATAAGGATGGAGATAGTTATGGTGCTTTTAAAAGGGATACCTGACCCAGCTTTGATTATGCTGTTCATGTGAATTGTAAATTTCTCAAAGATAATAAAATAGTTTGCAATTAAAAATTTGAATGGAAATTAACTCTCTAATTAAGGCCAACATTAAATATGTAATTTTGGGCTCCTTGAATATTTTAAGAACATGAATTTGGTACATAGCAGATTTATGACTTGACAATAAGAATTTCTTATGGCATTTAAAATTTGAATATACAACATTTATTTCCAGTTGGCAATTACATATTTATTTGCATGTGGTTTTGCTTAATGTTGGTCTCTCCAGCTGTGCTACAAGCTCCATGAGGTCAAGGATCAAGTTAATTGTGTCTTCCATGGTATGTCTCAGTCCTGCCACTTTAGGCATTTTAAATATTTGCTGAATATTTTTTGAATAAATAATTTGTGGAGAATTGGAAGAGATTTGTGAGATAAATATTTTTATGTGGCATGTGGTTGAACCTGCATATGCTAGTCTATTTTAACAATATTGTCATTGGGATTGTAGAATTTGACTCATAAACATCATTTTGCTTTTCTTGGAATTCTAATTCATATTTAGAGTTTCAAACGTCACCTTTAAGTTCTACATCAACATATTTGCCTAATCCTTAGATGTCCTGCCATTTGAACTTGAAATGTCTAAAATCTAATTTGTCATTTCTTAAAACTGACTCTAATAATAATGTCACGTGTTTCCTATGTTCTAGATCAGAAAATTGTGCACAACTTAAATTTTTCTTTTCGCTTCCTATGTCTGTTCATAACTATATCTAATTAGCCATGAAGTTGTGTTTTTTTCTGTTCCTTTTTGTATCTTTTGCATATTCATTTCTTTTTCATCCCTGTCCTGGAAGCCCTGACTACCTGACAACCGCTACACCCTGGTTCCCTTGGCTTTACTTTCTCTCCTTTCCAGAGTTTCAGACATTGTTTTTTTTCCACCCCCCCACAAATTAAACTCACTGAAGTACCACAGTCAATCTGATTTCTTATTCCTCCTCTTACCTTTTAGTGAACAATTACAGGCCTTACTCAGTGAATTTTTAAATTCAACTCATTCCCAAAACAAATAAAAAAACACAGTTGGGACTGAGCCATCTTTCTAGCATCATCTTTCAAATGCTTCTTGAAATTTTTTTAAACTTGATTTTTTTCCTGAAATTATTTTCCTGTGCTCAAATATTTCATTGCACTTTGCTGCCTACAGAATGAAATTAGGATTTAGCCTGATATTCAAGTCTGCCTGCTGGTTCAATCATTAAAAATAGACCCTAGTACATAGTAGACATTCAGTGAATATTTTTAAATTTTGTTTGGCATGTGGAAGCTAATGTATGTCAGCTTGGGATATTGTTGTAGCACACATTTCCATTTTCAGTTGGTTAGGAGAGAGATTTCTAATTTGTGTGTTCAAGAATTCTTTATGGATAGACTGAGAGATATTTGTCCCCTTAGCCCTGGGGCAGCCTATGGTGGTTGGAGTTGTGGAGTCAGTTATCATATCTCTTTATCTCTCTGTGCTATTCAAATAACATCGTTTTGTGTGTGTGCCATGCTGTGACAAAGATTGAGAAGCACTGGGTAACAAATGTTCTGATGTGCTAAGTTATAAATGATTTAACTGTTAATTGATATTTCCTACTGATATGATTATTGAGATAAAGCAAAATAGAAATGGTTTAATAATGGTTGTCACCTTGCTAGCAAATATGCCAATTCTGGTCCTTTTCCACTGCCCTCTACTGCATAATTTTGGCTGCTTATCCTCTTGGGGACTGTTGCTGTCACTAGATTAGCATTTTCTCATTTTCCCTGCAAAACATTTTGCATGACTTGATGATCAGTGGGAGGATCTTGTGAAAAATATATTTGTGGTTTTTATAAGTGAAATAGTATCAGAAGCTGTGTTATATATTTTTATAAAACTATATCTTATTTGCGAATTTTAGCAGTTCCATCTGTATACTCCTGAAATTATTTTGAGACCAGTTAAAAGAGGAAAGTATACCCAGTGCATGTCAAAATAATCTGTTAGTCTACTTATACAGTATCATTTTTCAATATCTTCTGATTTAAATCCATTACTCTATAAATTACTATTTCAACCCCAACACTATTTCGAACAGAGATTGACAAAAAGAATTGTCAGAATTCATACTTCTGGTAAAGCCCTGGAAACTACTACTGTTTACTAATTTAAACAGACTGTGATATAAAAGCGAAAAGTTTCTTTGATTTTTATGGATTCAATGTTCCTTGACCTGATTGCTACAATTTTAAAATACATAGGTTGAAATGTATTCATCTTAGAAATATACATATATATTTGTTACAAAAAAAACCTGAGAAGTATTTTAATCTTGTTCTTAGTTTTCATATATATATATATATCTCTTCACATGTATCAGGCAAGAATATAGTTTCTGTACAGTTTGAAGAAGAGTCCATAAATACTCCTTAGTAATGTTTCCCATTTCAGCCAAATAAATTTCAGTATAAAACAAAAAATCACTTTAAAATAAAGAAGAATTTGGCAAAACCATGTTTTTTTAAAAGGTCAAAGTTGTGAAGTTCTGACATATACAAACCCTTTGGAAAATTTCCTGTCTTCTTTGTTGACATGTATATTTCTTATTCTTTGTCTATTTTAAAAACTGTGGTGAGTGGTCTTTGTAAAGACCATAATCCAAGTGGATGCACATTAGTTATATGAGCACAGCACTCTGCATAAATTCTTCATGAAAATGAGCTGTAAGTATTATGCAAACCATTTATAGAATAGAATTCTGCTCTTCATTAAAATGTGGTTAATAAACCAGATGGGTCCCTGTTAGGGGGGATGAGTATTTGCATCTGAAGCTCTCAAAGTCCTAGGATTTAGTCCTGAGTGAGTCTACACCTTACAGAGGTGCATATTTAGTGAAGAGACCTTGGTTTTATAAAACAGACTTGTTCTTCTTCCTTAGAAAATGCTTAATGTCATAAATTTTCTGTATCATTCACAGAAGTGTATTTGCTTTATATATTTTTGTTTAAATTAGTTTATCAAATAAAGGACAATATTTAAAATTTATCCAGTCATTGCATGAAGGTTGATCCATTTATCCGTTTCTAAGGTATAGGGCTCACACTCTTCTAGACATTGTTCTCAGCTAATAATTTCTGAAGCACCTCAGGTAATTACTGCCCTCAGATTGCCCACAATCAAGTCATGGTAGTGAAATTACATTTGATGAAATGATGGCAACAAAATTCAACTACAAAAAACCTTTTGGGAAAGAATATTTTGGGACACTGCCATTTTCATTTTGACAAGAGGTAACAAAGTATTTAACTTCTAGCCACTTGGGTAAATAGAATATACTGAATGCATTACAATATCTTCAATGATTTAAAATCTTCATTGTGTGCATTTGTTCTTTTGATAATACTGTTGAAATGTTCTCCTCTGTTTTTCTGTTTCTCATGTTTTAAATAATTCCAAACCATTTTGAATTTTGAGTTAATACAAGTGGTGTGTGTGTGTGTGTGAGAGAGAGAGAGAGAGGGGGGGGGAGAGAGAGAGAGAGAGAGAGAGAGGGTGAGGGTGGAGAGAGAGAGAGAGAGAAAGAGCGAGAGACAGATCCCAACTCCTAGTCAGGAGTTGGGGTTGGGAGCTGAAACAACATAATTTTATTTTTTCATAGTTCTAGGTGCTATAGAAAGTCCAAGATCAACATTTTGCCAGGGCTCAGTTTCTGGTGAGGGCTGTTTACCTGGCTTGCAGATGACTGCATTCTGTCTGTATCTCATGGTGGAGAATGAGTAAGTGAGTTCTGGAGTCTCTTATTATAAAGACACTGATCCTGTTGGATCAGGACCCAACCCTCATAACCTCATTTAACCTTAATTATTTCCCCACTCCAAATAGTCATATTGGGGGTTAGGAGTTTAACAGATCAATTTTCAGGGGACACAATTCATTCTATAGCACCACCCTTACATTTTGCTTCCTATTAAGCTTCTTTGGGCTTAGAAATCCCATTTATTCATATTCATTCATTCATTCGTTCATTATTTTATCCATTTGCTTATTAAACAAATATTTAAATCTCTCATGTGCTAGGTAGGATGCTTATTAGAATTATATACAAAGCAGAAAGAATGAGCTTCAGACAAGATTCTAGGGATATTTCTTAAGAGAAATATGCACGAGTTTTAGTGTATGGAATTTGTGGTTTCTCTTGGTCATTCATGTCTTTGATCCCTACCTAACTTTGAGGTGTGTTTTATTTTGGTGAGGTGTTAGAGCTATATGATGAACTATTAAGAGTTAAATATCAAAGGCATTAGGAGAAAGGAGAGCTGTCAGTGTGGATTACAATAATTGGAGAAAATTTTATGGAAGAAGCAAGAGTTGACTGGCTTAACATGAGCTAATAAAATTACAATTATATAAAAATATTTACAGTGAAAAATTGCCATGTGGGGCATTTTCTCACTTGTGGCACTGGTAAGATTTCAGACAAGAAGGTACATACTTGTGATCAAATAAATGGCTATGAAATTATTTGTCCTAATTAAATAAAATTTAATGACCATATGTGATGATATAAATGCTGAAACCATTTTATATCATAAGCTACTTACAGTGATTCATTATTTAGGCTTCATAATGCTAGTTACATGAGATTGGATTTACCCTTTGTGGACTGTGGTGGTTTACGTTCGGGAGCACATATAGTTGTTAGTTCTGCAGATTGCTGGTAAGGACTAGGATGAAATGTTTCCAAACTTTGTGGATCATGACTACATTTACACATATGCACACAAAACTGCACATTCATATATTCCATAGATGTATATAAAATAAAGAAACAGAAGTTTCACAAACATCCTATACGGAATGCACTCTGATATTTTCTGCTCCATTCTATTTTTCTTTTGAATAGGTAGTTATGATCCATTAAATTGATCTTATGACTCATTAATATGTTGTGATCATCAACTTGAAAAAAGCTAATCTAAGAGTTAGGGGAGGAATCAAGGGAAGAAGATATGATAGTACTAAATTCAGTCATTTGAGTGAACATTTATAATGCTCGACAGCCCCGTTTAGAATTGTGCCCTGAGTTTAGTTTACAGATTGCCCCTCTTCCACTGTGAATATTCATGGTGGGCAGTTATTTCCAGTTGCCAGCCTCACCCTGGTGGCCAAGCAGCAATTACATGATCTAAGCTTGGCCCATAGGATGCTGTCTCATTAGGGACTTTAAGTCTTGAGAGAGTGATTGAGGAAATGGTCAGAGACTATTGATATCACTAGCAATGTCAGCATCATAGTGGCCAAGTTCTCCCAGCATCCTCTGTTTTCCTGGTTCTTGTGGCTCGCCATGTTCTGGTCAGCCATGTCTGGCCTTCCATTCTCGTTCTGTTGGTCTTTGAGTGACCCACTTACAACAATACATGTAATAACATCTTTTTTGCTTTAGTTTAATAACATGTATTTTACTTAATTTAACTAGAATTAAGTTCTGTTGCTGGAAAGTAAAGAAACTGAATTGATTTAGCAGTTAAAAAAGAACTATTGTTTAGGTTGGTATAATCTAACTTCTAGCCTGTCCTCCTATTGCACGTGTTATGGCCAGGGAAGAGTGAGTAAAGGAGAGGTTGAAAACAAAATAATTTGATATAAAAGTACTACCTGACAGATGGCACCAATACATAGGACCATTTCAGAATGCATCATGTTTTAGCAGTAGTCTAAGTATCTAGCAAAATGACTAGATAACCAGTTGAAATTAAAGGATTAAGGACTAAGATATACTTATTTCACTTATATAAACATTTCTTTCTTCCATAAATGGTTGTTTTAGTTAACTCAACTGTTTTTATTTTGTCTTGTTGAGTACAGTTGGGCCAGGTTTTTATACGTAGGTAAATTTTGTAGTTAGAGGAAATGCACAGAAATTGTCCGTTTGATTATAACTAACAATAAAATGGTTGATGCTTTTGAGTAAATGGTATTCAAGAATTTTAGAAAGTTGTCTGGGCATGGTGGCTCACACCTGTAATCAAAGCACTTCGAGAGGCCATGGGAGGAGGATTACTTGAACCCAGGAGTTCAAGACCAACCTGGGGAACATAGCAAGATGCCATCTCTAAAAAAGAAAAAGAAAAAAAAAAAAGCCAGAGTACTTACTCCTACTGCCATTATTATTGCTGCTGTAATTCTTGTGAATGTATTTTAATCTCTGGTTTCATATGGTGGGGATATTTTCAATGAACTATTTAAAAAACTGCTGGATATGAAATTCTTGGTTGAAATTTTTTTTCTCTACTTATATTGAATATAGGGCCTCAATCTCTTCTGGGTTGTCGGGTTTCTGCTGAGAGGTGTGCTGTTAGCCTGATTCCCTTTATAAGTGGCCTGGCCTTTCTTTCTAGCTGCCTTTAACATTATTTCTTTCATTGCAGTCTTGGAAAATCTGATGATTATGTGTCTTGAAGATGATCTTGTGTAGAAATCTTGGCAGAAGGTTCTCTGTATTTCCAGAATTTGACTTTTGGCTTCTCTAGCAAGGTTGGGGAAGTTTTCATGGATGATATCCTGAAATATGTTTTCCAAGTTGTTTGCTTTCTTCCCCGCCCTTTGCCAGTGATTTGTAGATTTGTCCTTTTTACATAATCCTGTACTTCTCAGATGTTTTGTTTATTCCTTTTTATTTTTTCTTTTTTATCTGACTGTCATTTCAGAGTGCCAGTCTTCAAATTCTGAGACTCAACTTTGTTTATTCTGTTGTTAATACTTGTGATTGCATTGTGAAAATCTTATATTGTGGTTTTCAGCTCTTTTAGACACATTAGGTTCTTTTTTATACTGATTATTTTATCTGTCAGCTCCTCTATCATTTTATTGTGATTTTTAGTTTCCTTGGGTTGGGTTTTGCTGTTCTCCTGAATCTTGATGATCTTCATTCTTATCCGTATTCTGAATTCAATTTCTGTAATTTCAGCCAACTCAGCCAGGTTAAGAACTCTTGTTGGAGAACTGGTGCAGTTGTTTGGAGGACATAGGCTCCTCTGGCCACTAGAGTTACTAGAGTGGTTCTTTCATTGGTTCTTTCTCATCTTGCATGTGGGTGTTACTTTAACTTCAGTGTAGATTGAGTACAGTCAGTAGACTTCTTTTCTGGATGTTTTCACAGGGCCAAGGCTTTGTGCAGGGTCTTTATTTGAGGCTGATTTGTCTCTCATTTCAGAGGGGGTAGACTAGCAAGGTACTTTTGGTGATGAAGCTTTCGGGTGTGATCCTGTAGGTAGCCCTTAGGCTTATTGGTCAGTTGGTAAACTTTCTCAGTTGTTTGGCTCCCCTGTGTTTCCACAGAGTTGCAGTCATATTCCCTCTTAGTGCTCTGAAAGTGTGAGTTCCTCTCCCCCTTAAATGCTGGCTGTAGATAATGCGTTGGCACTCCTGGGTTGCCCACTGAAGCTCTGAGATGATTTCAGAGTCTATGTTCCTTCTCTGTCTTGGAAGCAACAGAGGAAGGGACCTTAGTAGTGGTTATGGCCAAGGGTATTTTGCTTGTCTCCTGATGGCTCCAACCCAGAGAGATGCAGGTCAGCAGTCGCTCAGTGCAGTCAGCCCAGGATGGAGGGTCTGTGTTGTGGGCCCAAGCCAGGGGTTCCCTCTCTGGTGAGAAGCAGGGAGAGTAGGTGGGACCTGTGGGAAATGGACTGGACTCCTCTCCTTGGATCGACTGCAGCTTGTTGGAAGTGTGAATAAAGCACGTAGAGTCTTTGCTCCTTCATTAGTCTGAGGGCAGCAGGGGCAGTCCCATTGCAGAGGCAGTGCCAGAGCGACTTTCATTTACCCCTGAAGGCTCTGTTCAGGGAGTTTCTGAGTTGGTACTGGCTCAATATCCCCAGCAAGGGGTTGCCAGAGACCCAGGCCTGGAGGACCTTCTTCATGAAGAGATTTGCGAACAGGCAACCATGTAACAGTCTGGCCATTATTCCATAGGTCTGCTGTGGAAGCCCTCTGGAAAAGGGTTGGGGGTCTTGTCCAGTCCCTAGTCACCTTGAATTTTCTAGTACCTGGAGGTATCAACAGTAAAGACTGTGAAACAGCAAAGGTGGCAACATGCCCCTCCCTCTGGGAGTTCTATCCCAGAAAGGTAGAGATCCGTTGTAATTCTGAATGCCTGTAGGAGGCAGTTGAAGACCCTCACTGGGAGGTCTCACTCAGTGAGGAGAAAAGGGATTGGGGACTTGCTTACAAAAGCAGTCTGGCTATGTTTTCATAGAGCAGCTGTGCTGTGCTGGGGATCTGTTCTAATCCCTGGCTGCCTCAGACTCTCCAAAGCTGAGACCAGCTAAGTTGCCCAAACAACAAAGATGGCATCCAACCCTTCCTTCTCAGAGCTCTGTCCTAGGTTTGAAACCTCTGTAGGCCAGAAAACACTGGCTAAACATAGCTAAAGGTCCTGGTCAGGAGGTCCTGCCCAGTGAGGAGATTGGGATGGGGACCTGGTAAAAATAGCAGTCACGTTACCCAACTTAAACTATACTATAGTGCTACAGTAACCAAAACAGCATGGTACTGGGACAGAAACAGTGATGTAGACCAATGGAAAAGAATAGAGAGCACAGAAATAAGGCTGCACACCTATGACCATCTGATCTTCTACAAAGCTGAGAAAAACAAGCAGTAGACTCTTTCTTCCCCCATAAACTTTTATAACATCAGCACCCCATGTCTCATATTTGTCATGTTAACACCTGTAGATATGTCCTTCCATTTTCCTCATGCTCATGCATTGATATTCTACTGAACAATTTATACACACAGCAATAGCATCATAGAGAATTAACTATTGTGACTCTTGTGCATCTTGCAAACAACTCCTCCTTCCCTCTTCTTCTTTTCCACAGTTGTCTAACAATTATTGGGCATTTACCCACATGAATTATAAGATTTATCTAAATTGAAGAAAATTACTCATAAGAATCTTCTTATAATCACATTGAATTTGTATATTAAAGTGCACTACCTTGAACCCAGGAGTTTGAGACCTGCCTGGGTAACAAAGCAAAACTCATCTCTACACGAATACAAAAATTACCCTGGCATTGTGGTGTGTGCCTCTGTCCCAGATACTCAGGAGGGTGAGGTGGGAGGAGTGCCTGAGCCTGAGAGGTGGAGGTTGCAGTGAATGGAGATCACACCCCTCCACTTCGGTTGGGGCAACAGAGTGAGATCCTGTCTCAAAAAAAAAAAAAAAAAAAAAGCACTACCTTCTAATTTCTTCACCATTTGGAGCCATCAGACATTTCTTCAGTATTATTTTTTATTAGGTTGGTGTGTCAATTTTATTAACAAGTTGGTGTGTTTATTAGGTTGGTGTGTTTATTAGGTTGGATGTTAGGCACCAACCTAACATCCTCAAAAAGTTCTGTGAGAACAACCTGAGAAGAGAGTTCTCGTTATAGACAATTCACAGTCCTATTCTCTTAATTGGTAATCTGTTTACTTGTAACATAAGTAGGGGGCAAAGTAATTTCTTGGGTCCCTTTTAGTTTTAAGATTCTAGATTTTATATAAGATAAAGGTTAATTAACATCTGATGCAGATATATATGTAACTATTCAAAAAAATCCTATTTGCTGTGGGTCCTTAAAAAATTTGAACTATAGCTACTTCATGCCCTGTGATAAAAATGACATAGTAATGTGTTGATAGGATGACCATTCATCATGGTTTGCCCTGGAATAAGGGGCTTCCTGGGACAGGGGACTTTCAGTGCTAAAACAAGGTGGTCCCAGGCAAACAAGGTCAGTCATTCCATTTGGTCTGGTGGTTTCTTTAAAAGTAGTTTGAAAATGTCCATATTCTTATGTATAAATTCATTAAAATTTCTGCTTTGGTCTTTAAATTTTCCTTTAAAGATTATTCCTTACCTTATACATCTTGCAAAGATTTTGGTCCTGATAAGTAAATTTTGATGCTAAAGATAAATCAACAGTGTTCTATATTTGATTTATATAACTTAAAATGTTTTATTATGTAGTCTAGAAATAATAGATTTACAAGGAAAATATTCATATATTACATCTATGAGAATTTTAAAAATGTGTAAACAATGAGAATATTAGTCTTAAAAATAACGTAATAAAAAGAATGGTGAAAATGAACATGAGGAGATGCAAATATTTTATTAGTTTTAAGGATATTCCTATATATTCTGCAGAAGTTATGTTCCCATAGGGGTCTTTTATTAGTCTGCTTAGGCTGCCATAACAAAGTACCATATACTGGGTGACTTAACAATAGAAATTTATTTTCTCACAGTTATGGAGGCTGGAAGTGTGACATCAGTGTGCCAGCATGGCTGGTTTCTGGGGAAAGTCCTTTTCCTGGCTTGTAGATGGCTGCCTTCTTGCTGTCTTCACAACGTAGAGAGAGGGAGAGGGGCAGACAGAGAGTGCTTTGGTGTCTCCTCTTATAAGTGCGTGCACTAAGCCCATCTTGAGGGCCCCACCTAAACTTAATTGCCTCCCAAGAGCCCCATCTCTAAGACCACTATACTAGGTGCTAGGGCTTCAATATATGAGTTTGGGGGGCATACAATTCAGTTCACAGAAGCATACACAGATGATGAGAAATCAGTGATTTCTTGAAGTTAATTCAACTTAGTTAATAAAATGCTTAGGGATCCCAAGTCTGATTAATCACTAAAAGATTTTTCCCTTTCATGAAGTATATTCCAATATGATAGTCTATAAGCATATTGGTGAATCACAGTTTTGACAGAATAACACACATAAAAGTAACTGTAGGGGGCATGCCCAAGATGGCCGAATAGGAACAGCTCCAACCTCCAGCTCCCAGCGTGAGCGACACAAAAGGTGGGTGATTTCTGCATTTTCAACTGAGCTTTGAAGGGAGCAGTGGATCTCCCAGCAAGGAGGTTGAGATCTGAGAACGGACAGATTGCCTGCTTGTGTGGGTCCCTAACCCCTGAGTAGCCTAACTGGGAGACATCCCTCAGTAGGTGCAGACAGACACCTCACACCTCACACAGCTGGGAATACCCCTGAGACAAAGCTTCCAGAGCAAGAATCAGACAGCAACACT
>NW_012108931.1:557641-557850 GCF_000951045.1 Mandrillus leucophaeus | reverse complement strand
GGAAAAAACTACTTTAAAGTTCATATGGAACCAAAAAAGACCCCACATTGCAAAGGGTTAATACCCAGAACCTACAAATAACTCAATCAAATTTACAAGAAGAAAGCAAACAACTCCATCAAAAAGTGGTTAAAAGATATGAACAGACACTTCTCAAAAGAAGATATTCATACAGTCAACAGACACATGAAAACATGCTCATCATCACT
>NW_012108931.1:544599-556741 GCF_000951045.1 Mandrillus leucophaeus | reverse complement strand
ACACAACTATCAGGAAATTAAAAGCTTTTTACTCATCAGAATGCAAGTCGTATTGTATTTTTGTTCACTTATGCAAATCTTTAATGGACCACAGTATTGTATATTAAGCCAATGAATATATTTGCCCTTTATAAAGTCATTTATTTTATGTAAATTTTTATTGTGTCTTGCTCTCCTCAAATCACCCAGTGCATTGTTGTGTTCCTCGTGATGTGGGGAGGTTGCTAGGCAGTGTCACAGATTATGGCACCCAGCCACTGAGCTGTGACAATGCCTGACTCCATATTGCACATCTGTTCTTTTCAGAGGCAAGTTTAAGGCAGATAATGCACTTAAAGCATGCAGGAGGTTGTATGCCTTTGGGTAAAGATATAGACTAAAAGACGATTATTTGGTACATAATATGTGTATGAATATTGGCAAACGGAAACAACAGAGTATCTTGCTGCTCTCAGATAAACTACTGTTGTTATTTAGGTCCTTGCTTCTAGATTTGAATTTTTTCTTTAGTATGTTAATATCATTATTTTGAATTTGCTCTTCATAAGTTTGGCAGCCTGTACTGTGTGTAGGTCTGTTTAATAGTTTATATAGATTCATTCAGGAGGCCTTTAAATTGTTCCTATGGTGATGTGTCTGTTTTTTATATATTTGTTTTTGTTTTTGTTTGTGGGAATGGAGTGATTGAATAAAGGATGACCTGAAATTGTCAGGTCTTAGAATGTTTTTGTGATGTGAATTATTTCTTCATGGCTGTTTTCAACTATTTTAGCCATAAGTGGAGAGATATTTGCATGGTGCAGATCTAAATGAAGATGGAGCTAATTGGGGGCAGAGAGAAAGAGAGAGAAAGCCATTTAAATCTTGTGTGTAATTCTGTGAAATACAAGACTACATTACTATGCAGACTGCAATTGATACTCTCATAAATAACATGTTTATAGGGAAACAACCATTTGCTCTAAGTAAATGGTGTTGCATGTAACACTTATAGATGATTTGTGAGGCCTGCAGGGGTGATGCTGCTTCTCCCACTGAGTATATATTGCTTTAATGATGTATTCAGGAAAATGTATAAATCACAAATGCAAAGTAAGCAAAGTATAACAACCAACATTTATTTTAATTATGTGGTATTGAAATGTGTCCTCTTAATATTTTTTATGAGTGATGGCTTATAGAGGTACCACAGAAAATAAAATTAAGCATTAAATATTATATAATTATGAACCTTTAGTCTTGCCTGTACTTGTAAAGTAATAAAGCATATTTATATTACATTTTTATTTTGTTTTATTTCTTCTATGATTGTTAGCTTTTCTCCTTTAATTTGTCCTAAATCAAATTTCGGCTTTATTTTTCGGTGTCAGGAAAATTGATAATGTTTATTTCTTAACACCATGCAGTATGTGATTTCAATAGCTGTATTAGTGTTACCAAACAAGGGTAACAAGAGTGGTTTTTGGCTTTCTCCCTTTGTTCAATAAATCAAACATAAACATAGTCTGCATATGGCTTTTCAGTGAAATCTGTCATTTTATTCGTCTTTCATCTTAAAGGTTTATTGCTTTACATGGCTTAAAGTGATTCAGGGTCTGAACTGTTTAATCTGGGATGTTTTTTAGAGTATTAATGGCTCTGCCAGAATCTGTGAGAAAGTCATATGCTAAAACTCCTTGCATGTGTACAGTAGGTGCAGTGTATGCATTTGAATGATTCATTCCTCCTTTGGCACGCAAGCTTTGCTCTACTCATTTGTTTTTGACAATGCATTGCATTTATAAATATACGTACATACTGGCACTTTTCTGTGGATTATTCTGTCTCCTTCAAGCTCAGAATTTATTGGAGACAATGTGCTAGTTCTGTTTCCAGCTTTTCCTAAAGGAACTTCCAGGGGAAAACCAAAGCAGTAAAGAATTTATTAAAATCCAGTAATCATTCCAAGCTAATGATTATGCAACAGAAAATCATATTGTTTTAAAGTTTTTCTGTCGTTTGCTTTTTTACTTTAGTGCCGCTAATTTAAAAGCTTCTATTATTTAAAACGTGCACAATTCTTTCAATAACTACTGATTAAATGTCTACTTTTGTTTTCCTTACTGTGGTAGACATGGCATAGTTTATTAGTGCAGAAAGGAGGAGAATAATACAAATATAAGGAGGGGCTGGACCCCAAAGAAAGAAAGAAAATTCATAATTATTAAGTACTTATTTTGTGCCAGACACTGTGTTAGAAATGTTGATGTATACCTTGCACTTAAAATCTGGTTGAACATGGATGGAACTGAAGGTCATTATGTTAAGTGAAATAAGCCAGGCACAGAAAGACAAATATCACATGTTCTCACTCATATGTGGGAGGTGAAAAAGTTGATCTCAACGAGGTAGAGAGTAGAATAGTAGATACCAGAGACTGGGAAAAGTGCATTGGTGAACAGAGAAGGGTGGCCGGGAATAAAAAGAGGTTGGTTAATGAGTACAAACATACAATTAGATAGAAGGAGTAAATTCTAGTTTTTGATAGCACAGTAGACTGACTATAATTAAAAACAGTATACTGTGTATTTCAAAATAACTAGAAGAGAATGTTTGAAATGTTCTTTATACAAAGAAATGATAAATGTTCGAGGTGATGGATAGCCTAAATACCCTGATTTGATCCTTACACCTTGTATGTATATATCCAAATAACACATGTACTCTGTAAATAGGTACAAATATTATATATCAATAAAAAATTTATAAAAATAAATGAAAATCTGTTTGAAGGTACATGCATACCACACAATTGGTATATGTGAATGTGTCTATTTGAAAACTTTTAAAATTATAATGTACTATATATGTGCATGCTACTATACACTGTAATAATTATGAAATTTATGACTAAAATCATTTTCACAGGTATGAAACATCATAGGATCTCAGGGGAAAGAGCAATTAGTATGGGGCTGGTCTGGAAGGGTAAGACTGAGAAGGCAACTAAGTGAGACTGAGCCAGTGATAGTGTATTTATTACCACTTCTTTAACACAGAATTCAAAAGCACTTTGCACATTTTTCATGTATAACTTATAACAACCCTTTAAAAAAGTAGTTGAACCACTTCTCTCTTAAAGTATGCTAAATGAAATTTAGAAAGATGTAGTAAATGTACCCTGAAATGACCTAGTGATGTACTCTGTCCTCTGCCTCTACCACACAAGCCCAGTTTATTTCACATTGCAGCCAGATCATGCTGCAATAACTAAAGTACTCTGATTAAAACACTCTTAGGGCTTTCCATCATGCTTCAAATAAAATTTAAACTCCTCACCACGACCCATAATATCTATAGGAGTTGACCTTTGTCTACCCTTTGGCCCTACTTCATATTACTGTCTCCTCTCTGATTATACCGTAGCCACTCTGAACCTCCTTCCTTTCCTCTAATGGATCTAGGGTTTTGCATAAGCTATTTTGTGTGGACATTGTTGATTGCCTATTTAGCTTCCATTCACTTCCATCCTTTTCTTGATATCATCCATTTTTTGTCCAAGTGCTTGTCTCTACTCTTGTAGTCACATGTTTTGTGGGATTGACTCATGGTCCAGGGTTAATTCTGAGTAGTTGGAGCCAATCATGGTGTTCCCATTCCTCTGTTAGTGATTGAACCAGTGGCCCAGGCTCTTGCTACTTAATACTTAATACTTAAGGACCTTCCTTGGTCACAGAGATTGAGTCAGGAGTGGACAGATGATGATCTTCAGGCCAGTGACCCAGAGGGAAAGTTTGCTAGACAATTCTGGGAAACATTTTCTTGCCCTTAAAATAGAGTACTATGAAGAAACTGTCTCTTTGTCTATGTATTGCCACACGGAGCTGGGGCTTTGGCAGCCTCTGCCACCAGCTCAGGATTAAAGCTGATGTATAGATGAGGCCACAGGGCCCCTGGATTGAGACAACCCTTAACTGTACTTTTCTTTGAATTCCCACTATTTTGGACAATTGTTTTTATCTTTCAATTGAACTATTTTTTTTTTTCTGATACTTGCAACTATGATACCAGGCTCCTACCCCCGAAGTTATTTTTCCCCCATTTGTTAAATGTCAACTTCTTGCTTGGTATTATGATCTTGGTTCGATTCTTGCCATGTCAGAGATGGCTTCTCTGATATATAATCTAAAACTCCCCTCTCTATTAGCCGCTCTCTGTCCAATTACTATTTTTTTCTTCATAGCCACCTATTATTACCTCTTTATTCATTAGTGTATTTGTTTAATGTCTGTCTTTATCCATTAGAAGGTCAACTCCATGAGATCAGAAAGCTTGTCATCTCAAGTACTGCCACATCTCCAACAATTTGAACAGTGTCTCCATCTATAATAGATGCTCAATATTTGTTGAATGGAAAAGTGGAAGCATCAGACCTCAAACTCCCTTACTTTGGCTCCAAATTCTATTCTTTATCCACTGCACTGTGATGACTTGCAAGGAAGAAAATAGTAACGCCAGTAGAAGGAAGAGCAAAAGCAAAGGATAAATGAAGTACATCTAGAAAGACTAAACAAATCTCTTCTTATTGATTAAGAACAAATTGATTCAAATTCTAAGCCAATATCATAGTGTTTCAGTATTTAAAACTCAGAATATGAGTTTTAAAAATTCAAATCAAATGGATTTAAAATGAGAACAGTAAAACCTTACTATATGTACATTTATGCATGTATGTATGCATGTGTATACACAAATTAGAATTTACATATCTGTATTTGTAACGTACATAGGTAAAAGAGAATTGCAGGTCATTACATAGATCAGGCTTTCAATATGTGTTTGTTTCATGATTGCAAATAACTTATATCATCACAAGATTTTATCTGTAAGAAGTGGCATGTGGTTTGACCGAGTTAGAGAACCCCAGATTCTAAATACCCCAGATAGAGAGAGCCTGCCATGTTTTGAAGAACCTTGCCGATGGGAAGAAACCAGCAAATGAGAGTTCTATGCCAACTCCAATGAGGAGATAAAGACAATGTCAAGGACGACCCCTTTCTCTGGGTTGGGTAAACCTCAGCACTGCTTTACAATCACCAGGAGACAAGAGTCTGTAGGCATGAGAGGAGTCAAAGAATTACAGGTATTCATCGGAGATATTGCAGGTTTGGTTTCAGGCCATCTCAAGCAATTATTGCAATAAAGCAAGTCACACAGATGTTTTGGTGTCCCCAGTGTACATGAAAGTTATGTTTACATTATACTGTAGCTTGTTAAGTGTGTAATAGCATTATGCCTAAAATATGTACATACCCTAATTAAAAAATACTGCTAAAAATGCTGACACGGAGACATGAAGTGAGCACGTGCTGTTTGGAAAAATAGAGCTAGTAAACCTGGTTGCCACAGAGTTGCCACAAACCTTCAATTTGTAAAAAATGGAATATCTGCAAAGCGTAGTAAAGGAAAGCACAATAAAATGAAGGGTGTCCGTATTGTATTGACACCTTTGTTTCTATCCAAGACAATGAGTCATATTTTGAGCACAGCTTTTCCGATGTCCAACAAAGCTGGGTTTGGATATGTTGATTTACTATTGTGGTTAAGGACATGTCTTGGTACCTGAATGCTTGGGATTGAATTTCTGCTTTGTCACTTACTGTCTACATTTGCTTAACCTCTCTGTATCTTATTATCTTCACCTGAAAATGCGGCTAATCAAAGCCACTTCTTTGAATTATAAGAATTAAAGGAGTCAATATACATAGAAGAGTAATTTTCATATTATCTATGGAGTTCTATTTTTCTTAAATTTCTAATCTATTACTTATATTTTTATAAAACAGAATGAAATAAATTACTAGAAAAATGAAGCAAAGAAACAAGGGCATTAATACTACTTTCAATTTTAGAAAGTAGATTGAACAAAAAAAATTCCATTAATTTGCTATAAAAGAATTTTAGTGCTTATTGTCATATTCTGTACTTCATAGTAAACTTTTAACTTCCACCCTTTGAGTAGCACTGGTATGCAAGACCTTAAAACAGTGCTTGGCGTGTATTATGCCTATGCTGAGTATCACCAAATCTTCAGCTATTACAGCATGCTCTTGTATTGCAGGGCTCATTTTGTTGTACAGAGCAGAAGTACGGAAGGTTTGTCTGCTACATACAGTCAAGCTCTCAAGGCACAAGTGGGTGACCATGAGAAAGAGAAAAGGTGTGCAGAAACCTCTCATTTCCTCCCTCACAGCAGACATGTTGAGCTTCAGGTTTAGCTTCAGTGATTTTTTTTTTTTTTAGATGGAGTTTCCTCACACCGTGATGACAAGCTATTTGTGTGTGTGTGTGTGTGTGTGTGTGTGTGTGTGTGTGTGTATATATATATATGGGGTTTCACCTTGTTGGTCAGGCTGGTCTCAAACCCCTGGCCTCAAGTGATATGCCCACCTCAGCCTCCCAAAGAGCTGGGATTACAGGCATGAGCCATTGCACCTCGCCGTGATTTCTTTCTTTCTTTCTTTCTTTTTTCTTTTAGCTCAGTGGTTAGGCAGGCTTTTTCAAATAGATATATTAAATAATAAACATTTTGGGGATAGGAAGACACTTCCTAGGTATTGTGCAGGCATTGCATATCTCCTCCCCTTATTGCAATGTGTATAATTTATCTTCAGGGAAAGGTGAACCCACGTCTTACACAAAATCAAAGACAACTGAATTTAACCCCTTTCTAACAGCGTGACTTTGGCTACCTTTCTATGTCTGTTATTTTATTTGTAATATGGGCACAATACCAACAATAATGCTTTCCCCAAAGGAAATCCAACCACAGAGTACTTCTGTTTAATGAGACCCTCTTTCTGGACTATAAAGATAGTGTATTCAAGTCTCAAACCAGTCTCCATTGATGTACTTCATAGAAACACTGATATCCTACTTCACAATCAGTAAAACAACATCATCCTTGATGGGGCAATTACCCTGCGTGATCTGGTGGTGTGAAGTCAGGTAACTCAGAGAATAGGATAAATCAGACATGAAGAGAGGAGTTTCCAATGCAGAGCTTAAGCAGGTACTATGAATGTCTGGTGAGGAACAGCTTTTGAAGGTGAAAAAAGACATGGCAAGATTTTATTTTGATGTGGACATCTCTCTTAAAACAGTCTGATAGAAAGCCAGTTCTCTGCTTTTATGGAACCAGCCATCGTATATGTGTTGAATGCATACTATGAGTGTGGCACTAATTTAAAGATTATAAGGGAGAAATATGGTTTAACTTCAAGGAAGATATAATGTAATAGGGAAAAAATGACATTAAATCTAATAAAACAATAATGGTATACCAGATTTTAGTAGCAATTAAATTCATACTATAACAGTATTTTAAAATGTAGTATTTTAAAAGAGAGCATTTAAAAATGACATATTAGCTATATTAACTATGTTTAAAAATAGTTCAAAACATATTTTAAAGATAGTATTTAAAGATATTTTAATTTATGTATTTAAATATATTTAAGAGAATGTATTTTAAAATACAGTATTTATAGTATTTAAAATATATTGCTATTTATATTGACAACTGTAGTCAATATGACATGGTACATGAGTAATTGCTATTAAATGGCACAGTCATTTAGAAAATGTAAAGCTCACCTCAACTATGGTGGTGGGGACAGCTGTTACATTTTAGTTATTAAACAGTGTATTTTGCTGTATGTAGTCAGAATAAAATCTTACACACACACACACACACACACACACACACACACACACACACACGTGTAGATATTTACTCCTACAATTTCCCTCATATATCCCAAACCAAAAAGAAACTATAAATACAGCATGTTTTTATGAAATATTTCTAGCAGGTGTTTATGGTCTTAAAATTTTAATAAATCAAGAGACATGATGAAGAACATATCTTAAATTACCAGTTTGTGTTTAACATTTTCAAGAATATATATATATCTTAAAACATTTTAAAACTGAGAAAGTGAAAAATGTTGCATGGGAAATAGAAATAAAGCTGTCTTTATTGCTCCCTCTTATCTAATTAGGAGAATTAATAATTCTCAAGACTTCCATTATACATTTCTTATATGTAGATAACATAGAATGTTTCCCAATATGTTCTTATTTTATTATCAGTGCTTGCATTTGGATACTGTAGTATTAAATATATCCTACATAAAGAAGAATCATGTCCCACACAAGGCTAATGAATAGGTGCCTGGCAAAGGCCCACGTTCACATTTCTGAGAACTGTTGATACAAAAAATAAAATTGTTGATTTCTGGTGTCTTTGTGAGCATAATTCTGGTGCATTAAAACCATGGTGTCTTTCTAAATCTAGAAACTATATAAGGAACATTACAGTAGAATTGTCAATTTTTAACGTTTTAAAAATGTCTTTTATTGTGGAATTTGAAGGAAATTTACTTGACCTAGATGTATAATATTTAAAGGGCAGACTACTTCTTCTGGCAACATTGAACACAGTCTGACCTCAAAATTGACATTCAACAATTTGGGTGTGCAATTTAACTTTACGTTGAAAGAGAGAGATCTTTACAAAGTTCAGTTAATGTTAAAATTTAGCACGTTTTCTGATTTGATGCCCATCGGGATGTCAACACTTTCAAGGTTCCAATTCTCTTTAACCTAATGTATGAGGAACATGACATTAATTAAACCTTTGTTATTTATCCAATCTATGAACTTTTCAAGTTTGAGATTACCTAATTAGTCAGATTTCATGGTTGTTCTGTGACAAGCATTAAGACCATGTTGTTAAATTTAACTTATGACTTGTTACCACCATGTGATTAAAATGCTAGTAAGTCAGCTTATTTTGCTCACTTTATTTTGAGGGAATAAAAGTGCTAAGGCATTTGTATGAAATGTTATCTTAAGAACCATTTGAAGAATCTGTGGTGTTTTTAAGCCAGTAATTTGAAGTAGCACATTCTGTCTTTGAGAATGATTTCTTAGTAGGAACTAATTTCTACTGCAGCCACCAAAGGACACTGGCCAAGTATTCAGGGAGTAATAGATTAAATGAAACACATTTTTCATAAGGTATATTTATCCAGAAGACCAAACATACCGTGAGAAAATGTATTTTTTCGTTGTTCACTTAAACTCGAGCTCACTGGAGTGCCCCAAACCTCTCTGTGTCATTTTAGAAATATGCTAATTACAAAGAGGTTAGAAGAGTCAACATAGATTTTTTTATATGAAGTAATAACAAAAAACAATGTAAATGGTCAAAAATATTCCTAAATGTTTCAAATTTTATTTTAGTAAAGTAGAAAATAGAGGAATTCACACCTTTACGAATTAGTTAGCAGGAAGAGAAATTTACTTAAGACTTGTACCTGTGTGAGATGTTCACATAGTACCCTGCTCAGAATAAGCAGAGGAATATATAAACATTTGAATCTTGTAGTCAGTTGTATCCAGCTATTATACCTATAATTTAATAGCTTCTAAATTATTTCTTTAAAAAATCATGCATTGGATTTTGGGTGTAATACTGTTCAGTTCAGTCTGCTAACATCATCAGCACATATAAACTGAGTGAGTCTTTTGGCTGCTGAAATAAAGAAAAAATAAACAATAACAAAGCAAAGAAACAATATCAAAACACATAACCATGGGGCCTGTATTCAGAGAACAGACAGTAGTACCTGTATACTTTTGATTATTTTAATTACAGGCATAGTCACTACAGTGGAGATGAATCAGTCTATTTCTTCATTTGTTTTGACTCTCAATTTGCATACTGATTGGTGATACTCAATTTATGCCTATAGTTGTAAAAACAACCTGAAAAATGTATAGTGGAAACAGACTAAAGCAGGGTCTCTGAATAGTGCACTACTAACTAATGTTTTGGGATAGATAATTTTTTGTTGTAGGGGACTCTTTTACATCCCACCCAAATCTCATCTTGAATTGTAGCTCCCATAATTCCACGTGTTGTGGGAGGGACCCGGTGGGAAATAATTGAATCATGGGGGCAGTTGCCCCACTGTTCTTATGGGAGTGAGTAAGTCTCATGAGATCTGATGATTTTTATAAGGGGTTTCCCCTTTTGCTTGGCTGTCATTCTCTCTCATCTGCCACCATGTAAGACATGCCTTTTGCCTTCTGCCATGATTGCGAGACCTCTCCAGTCACATGGAACTCACCATGCCTGTAATTAAAATTATTACAAGACAGAAACAATATTATCCATGGGGCTAGCTGTGAGTGTCCACTTTTGGGCTGTCCTATTAGAAAGTGGGAAATAGAACAATTATTCATGGAGACAAAGCTGTTTCGTGGCAGTAAATTCTAAAACAGATTTTTCATCTGGACATTTTTCCCGACTGAGGGCATGGAAGGATGAACATTTTAAGTATAAAATTATATAGTTAATTTATATTACATGTCTCTTTCCTTTAGTAATGCTATCTTAAATCTGAGAGTACATGAATGACATCCAACTGAGGTCAGGTGTTTCTGTGAGGTATTAACTATGATATGTCATTTATTTTTGTCAAGATTTTGGTTAGCACTCAATAGCTAATATCTAGTTAAAGATTATACTCTCTGAAAGAGACCTAGAATGTAGATTCTTTATACTGCTGAGAAAGAAGTCCTAAATTTGGAAGCGATACAAACAAGATCAATACAAGTAAAATTATACCTAAGCACATAATAACAAACTGCTGAAAACTAAATATGTAAAAAGAAGGATCTTTAAAACATTTAGAGGAAAAGACGCATTAATCACACGCAGGATTATGATATAAGAATTACAGCTGACCTCATGAGGAACAATGGATGCCAGAACAAATGTAACATTATCTTTAAAGTGCTACAGGGACAATAAAAACTGTCACCTTAGAATTCTGTATCTACTAACTAACCCCACCCCAAAATTATAACAAAATAAAAACATTTACAGATGAGCCAAAGCTGAGAGAATTCATCACCAGCAGACTTGTATTATAAGAAACTAAAGGAAGTTTTTCAAGATGAGGGAAATGATACTAGATAGAAACTTTAATGTACAGAAGAAACGAGAAGAATCAGAAATGGTAAATACATGGGTATGTATAAAGGACTGTTTTATCTTCTAAAAAAGTTCTTAGAATACCAAGTTATTTTTGGAATAGAAACAATGTGGTGTCATGGGATTTATAACAAAAGCACTAAAAAGGTGATTAAGAAGAATCATACTCTTGTAAGGATCTTATATTTTACATGAAGTAATGTTTTAATTTGAATATAACTGCGTTAAATTTGGGACACATCATGTTATCTTGAAAGCAACCACCAGTAGATATTATGAAGAAGTATAACTACAATAACCTAACAGAATAACGCTAATTATGATTGATAACCCATACTCAGACATTAGAATTTTAGAAATCCCATACAATTTTGGAACACATATTAATATTATTCACTAAAATATAACCTGAAGAAGATCAAACATCACATTATTTTGGTAACCCTATGTAACTAAATATGTCAAATAATCTTGTTCACCTCCCTTTTGGATGCTCCATGGGCCCTCTGTAGCATCCAAAAGTTAGGGGTTAGAAAAGACAATTTTGAAGCTGAAATTTGATTTTTGGAAGCCTATCAAATATGTTAAAGGTTTAAAACACTTGATATTATAAAACATCAGATCAGTGCCTTAAGAAACCCTCTTTGTGCTTTTATTTCAATGTTCATTTTGCAGAAAAACCAAATAATACACTTTTGAATTTAGTCAATATGTTCACATGCAGAATTTCTTTCAAGATCAATCTTTACAAACCTTCCACAATTTGTTTAAACATTTAGCTTTATCTTATTTAAAGCAACCCTTTAACCCTCTAAACTAGGCAAAAAGTGACATTCCCATGCCTTCTTATACTCCTTTACTAAAGACACATTTGACTTTCATTACATTCCTTGCATGTAAATCTATATTCAGTAGTCTCAATTACATGTCATACTGGTAACTTAGGCCATATTATAATTTAGCCCATATGTCTAAATTTTGAAAAGATTTTTATTTCTTTTTTATTTATTTATTATTATTATTATACTTTAAGTTCTAGGGTACATGTGCATAACGTGCAGGTTTGTTACATATGTATACTTGTGCCATGTTGGT
>NW_012108931.1:471797-539262 GCF_000951045.1 Mandrillus leucophaeus | reverse complement strand
AGTTGAAAATGCAGAAATCACCGGTCTTCTGTGTCGCTGGCGCTGGGAGTTGGAGACTGGAGCTGTTCCTATGCGGCCATCTTGCTCCTGAGACTCATTTTTTGTATTTTTAGTAGAGACAGGGTTTCACTGTGTTAGTCAGGATGGTCTTGATCTGCTGACCTCGTGATCTGCCTGCCTCAGCCTCCCAAAGTGCTGGGATTACAGGCGTGAGCCACCACCCCCGGCCTCCTCCTTATCTTAAGTCTGGCGGCCACACTACTTTCTTTTAACTGACTGACAGGCCCGGTATTTTTCTTTCTATTGCGAAGTTTAAGGACTCCGAAAAAAATGACCAAAAGGACAGATTCTCTTTTACTCACCCTTCTGCAGACTCTGGATGAGCCCCAAAATGTTATGGGATCTTTGGGTTTCCTTTTTCTGGTCAGAAACATCTGTGGCTGGTTGTGTCTTTGCTTCAGTTTTGCTCTGACCCACTAGGTTCATTCTGCCCATTTGGCCTGGCAGGCTGCGCTTGGCTCACACTACAAGCCTGGATCCCCCGCCTCAAGGGCAAGTCAGGCATGGAATGGTGAGGGGTGAGAGTAAGCATGGGGTCTGGCCACTGTGCACAGTTAGACACACTGGTTGCTGCCATGGGGTGGGCAGCTTCAGGTGCTGGTATGAGCACTGGCTCTCTGTGAGGCTGTGACTGGACCAGTCGCATTGCAAGCAGCTTCCTTAGCTGGCACTTGGGAATGCAGTGGCACCCAGAAGCTTGGAGACACCAGGAACGGCAGGGCCCCAAAGAGAGAGTCACAGCCCTGGCTCAGGGAGTTCCCAGGTCTGGCCTCCCTGAAGGGCTGCAGCTCTTTTCTCCTTCTCTTTGCCCACAATGTGGTAAGCAGGGGGCAGGTTTCAGCCCTGTTTGTGTTACAGCTCGTTTAGCCTCACCGTTCGGCAGGTACTGAGTTCTTGTCCTGTGACCAGGAAGAATCAGGTATACAGACAAGTGCAGGGTGAGCAAGATGAGGGTGAGCAAGATGAAGAGGAGTTTCATTGAGTGATAAAACTGCTCAGAGGAGGTGTGCAGTGGGTAGCTCTTTCCACAGTGAGGGTGGCCCAACAAGTGTTGAGCTCCTAGCAGAGAGGAGATGCTAGAATGAGAAGCTCCTCTCTGCAGGCAGATTGTTTTGTTATCTCTGCAGCTCTCAACAGAGAGGAGGCCCTAGAGTGGGTGGCTCATCTCAGCAGGCAGGTCATCCTGTTGTCTCCCTGTTGTCTCTCTGTCCTCTCTTCCAGCCTGGCTGAGTCCAGGGTTTTGGGGCGTGGTTATGGGCCTTACAGGGGAGGAAGTGCATGCTGGTTGGTTCAGGTGCAGCCAACGATGGACCTAAGGAAAAACACTACAAGTTCCCCCTCTGGTCCACAGGACTGTCAGCCCAGCCCTCAGGCTTCAGGCCCTCTGCAGTCTGAAGGTGGGACTTCACCAGGGACCTGCTCCCTTCTGCCCAGAAGCCTGTCTCCTGCCACCATTCATGGCACCCAGACTGTTAATGCCAAAGGATGCCTGCAGGCCAGTGCCAGGCTGTCCTCAGCCTTCCCTGTGCCTCCTTCCCATGCTTGTTGGTGCCCAAAGTCTGGAGGGGGCTGACGTGGCAGGGGGCCGTCATGTTAGCACTACTCCAAGTCTGGGCACACCTAGCCTGGCCAATGCCCAGGCTCAGTCCTGACCTCACGCTGAGATTGGAGCATGCTCTGACAGTGGGAAGAAGCCGGGTAGTGGGAGCAGGAACCTCTGAGCCTGTCAGGGACAGAAGGCCTTCCCGGAAGCCCAAGAGCATGAAGATTCCCAGGGCCTGAGCTGCAGGAGGCAGCTACAGCTGCACCTGGGGAGCTACTGCCCCACCAACTTGGAAGGGACAGGGCTCCCACTTGTCTCTAGCTTTTGCCAGCCCCATGGAGCATGCAGTCCTGGCTGCACCTCCTTGCAGCCTGGAGTGGGAGCTCCAGGTCCTCCCTGGGTCCTTCTGGTCGCTCACTCTGGGCCCCTCCTATTCTGCACTTACGTGTTCGGCAGTGGCAGGGTGCCATGGTCCCCAGCAGGTGCACGCAAGGAGCAGTTGGCAATGCGAGTGCTGACCCCAGCTGGGAGTGTCGCCTGAGCTGCCATGGCTGTGCCCTGGCTCCAGGAGGAACCACGTAGCTCACAGGAGGACCATATCATCCCTGGTGCTGGCAGTGGTGCTGATGGTGGTGATGGAAGCAGCTCCCAATGGTGGTGCAGGCAAGAGGGGCAGCGGTGGGGATGCCAACTCCTCAGGGTCTTTCTGGGGGCCTCCACGATGCCCACCGTGCTGCTCTTCTGCTGGTGGATGACTTGGTTCAGCCCCATTGCAGTGGCCTCTAGGATGGCAGGCTCCGCAGGGATCCCAATGGCGGGCTCCGGGGACTGTCTGACTTCTCCCGACGCCCTCCCCGCAGTGATGGTGGGTGAGAGCAGTGACATGGGGCCAGGGTCTGGAGCGATATTTACCAAGATTTTAAAGTCCTTATGAAGAGCATTGTTTTAAAACAATATAACAGTAGTGAAATAAAAAATGACTCAGTATTTTACTAAAAATTTTTTTGAGTATTTTTATTTTGGTAATGTTAATTATATGACTAAAATTGCTGATACCTAGCCTTACTTTCTTATTTTTCTACACTGAAAGAGGATACAGTCTAGTCTTCCAGATTTGTATTGCAACTCACTTCCACTAACTTCCACTAAAATATGGTGTCAGCCTTTATTAGTGCTTCCAAAATATTTGAATTTTTTGGAATATGTATATGTATATATGTATATGTGTACATTCAAATATTTTGGAAGCATTAATAAAATACAATTATTTTGTTAATTTTATTAATATTAACAAATATTTGGAAGCATTAATAAAGATATATATATATATATTTGCTGTGACAAATGTTTTATTTTCATTATCTCCTTTAAACATTATCATAGTTTGGTAAAATAAATGAAATAATACCTATTTTATAATATGAGGAAACAGGACCAGTTTCCACAGACAGAAAGTCAAGGATCAGTATTCAGCTGAGATTCTGCTGGCTCAAATCTTGTCCTCTTGACTACTGGGAGCCACATTATTGAATTTGATATACTATACATAAAGAATGATTGACAGTTAACTTTAAGCCATTTGGAGGCATCATTGTGTTTCTTGGAAATATTATCAGAAATGAAAATAAGCTTGAAAAATACAGCAGTTAGTTTTTTTTTCATTCTGATGAGTGTTTATGATGATACCTTATTATTGTTACTATGTATCGAAATGTCGTTTGAGTGCAAAACACCAACAGTGTTTCTCAATAATTAAACAGCTATCCAATAATTGAATTAGTAGATAATTTGGCACCTACTGAGTTTACTGAGTGAGGACAAGGCAGCTCCATATAGAAAATATTCATGCCACTTTATTTTCATATTTGCAAATGATGTACTTTCTGAGGGTAAATAAAATGAGTAGGTTTTTTATTTTTAATAAAAGTAAGTAGCTGGTTACACATTAATGTGTGAATGCTTTTGTCAAATGGCTAATAATGGTGTGTTTATTAGGTAACTAAAATACTTTAGAATATTGCTCTTTCTTCATTATAAACTAATGTGTAATCAGGAAGTTATAAATAATTGGATAGAATTTTGGAAATTCTTTTAAAATAAAACACAATACAGAAAACAATATAAAACTGATGTATAGCTTAGTGAAGTATGTATTTAAAAGCAAACATCTCAGTAATTACCATCTGCATATTAAGAAGTCAATTATTATTCACACATCCCATAAGCCCTCCATGTGTCTCGTTCCATTTACATCTGCCTCCTTCCCACCCCAATTAACCATTATCTTGACTTTTATAGTAATTATTTCCTTGCATTTATTTATAGCTTAATCAGTATGGCTACATCCTAGAGACTCTTCTTTACTGTTGCTCACTTTTAAAAAACTCAATATATTTTTAAAATGTCTTTTGATCAAAAGATTATTCCTCTAATCACTTTATTTTCTATTCAATTTATTTGCTTTTTCTTTCTTTCTTTCTTTTTTTTTTTTTTTTTTTTTGGTGTTTTTTTTTTTTGGTTTTTTTTTTGAGACAGAGGCTGTCTGGCTCTGTCACTCAGGCTGGAGTGAAGTGGGTAATCTTGGCTCACTGCAACCTCCACCTCCCGGGTTCAAGCGATTCTCCTGCCTCAGCCTCCTGAGTAGCTGGGATTATAGGCGTCCACCAAAATGCCCAGCTAATTTTTGTATTTTTAGTAGAGACGGGATTTCATCATCTTGGCCAGGCTGGTCTCGAACTCCTGACCTCAGGTGATCCTCCTGCCTCGGCCTCCCAAAGTGCTGGGATTATAGGCATGAGCTACCATGCCCGGCCTCAATTTATTTTAAAAAATCTGAAGCTATTTGAGCTGTAGAGTTCTACAAACCCTGTATTTTGCTGATTGTATACTTGTGGTACTGTTCAATTTATTTCTCTGTCCATTTTGTTTCTCTGTCCTGTGTATTTCCAAATGGTAGTTGGCTTCTCAGATTTGATCAGACTCAAATTGAATCCCTGTGACAAAATTACATATTCATTCGTTCATTCATTCATTCAAGGAGACACATAATGTTTGGTTGTCTCTCTTTTGTGATTTAGTAGTTATTTGATGCTCAGTGCTTAGATCCAATAATTTATTGTTGTTGCGAAATGGCAATAGTCCTATTTTACCATTCCTTTTGAATTTAGTATTTGGAATGCCTGTATAAGAAGCTGTTTTGGCAGGGAGTGGGGGCTCACACCTGTAATCCCAGCACTTTGGGAGGCCGAGGTGGATGGATCACGAGGTCAGTAGTTCGAGACCAGCCTGGCCAACATGGTTAAACTCCGTCTCTACTAAAAATACAGCAATTAGCCAGGTGTGGTGGCACACACCTGTAATCCCAGCTACTCAGGAGGCTGAGGCAGGAGAATCATTTGAGCCCAGGGGGCAGAGGTTGCAGTGAGCCGAGATCGCACCACTGCATTCCAGCCTGGCAAAAGAGTGAGACTCCATCTCAAAAAAAAAAAAAGGAAGCTGTTTCTCTGCATCTACTAGTTGATTACTCAGTGGTACAGTTCATAAAGGAAAGTCAGAATAAATGTTTCCTTTCCCTGTATCTACCAGTTTTTAAGGTACTAACTTTTAAAATAATGAATTAGTTATCTATCATCCTCTGAAACTGTTCAATTAATTTTTATAAAGTGTCATGATTAATTTAAACATATTTTATCAGTTTTAGTTCATTGTAATTCTTACCTTATTTATTTCATCTTAAGCTGAAACTTTGGACATGAGTAGTTTCCTCAAGTTAGCTGTTGAGTTATTTGAACATGTTTTTAATAGTTCCTTTGCTATCCTGCGTGACAAGATGTTTTAGGCTTATCTTGCACATTTCCTGCCCCAGACCTAGAAAAATTGTAGTTTAAGATCATATTCTGGACACTAAGAACTTTCATTACTGCTGGATTGGTTATTGTTTCTAGGCCTTTACAGTGAACAGGGCTGCCTTTCTATCTAAAGATAACAGAAATGAGAGTGTTAATATCAATACTTTCAGTTCCAATTTAGGACTTTAGGGTTTCTACTTAAAGTCTTCTATATTACATCTGTAATTTATTTCTTACATGCTGAAAACAGTGGTTTTTTAGAACACAAAGAAAGGTAGAATTATAATATCCCTAAATTACTCATTTGTTTATTCCAAATTATGCATAAAAAAAATCTCAGGATAACAATATCAACACAACTACTACCAGTTTTGTTTTTTTCATTTGTTCTCCCCATATTCCCCCCTCCTTTAAAAACTAGTTGTGATACATCTATACTCTCAGATCATATAGTAAAACTTATTACAGTTCCTTCATCTTAATCCCCATTTAGTATTAGTCCTACAGCTAACCAGGAGAATTTATCTTGAAAGCACTCTAGTCATTTTTTTATATTGAATTTCAGTTTATAATAGATTCCTCAGGAAAAGTTTGTGGGAGCAAAATTCCCTGAGTTTTTGCATGTTAATAGCATTTTGTCTATGCTTTTTGTAATTGAAATTCTTTTTTTTAATAGAAAATCATTGGTATATATACTCTTTCTTTGTCTATCTTAAATATGTTACTGAATTTCCTTAAGGCATTGAATTTGAAAAGTCTAATGATTATCTAATTTTCTTTCCTTTATACGTCACTTTCTTTTTTGTCTAGAGTCCCAACAGACCTTTTCTTTTTTTTTTTTTAGTTCAGTAATTTTACTGGAATGCATTTTGATATTGATTGTTCTTGATTTGTCAGTTACATGGTCCACTTTTTCAATATTTAGTTTTAAATCACTTATATTTTTATTGCAGAAATGTTTTAGTTAAATTTTTAGTATATGTTCTGTTTCATTGCTTTAGTTTTTTCTCTTCAGAGATTTTTGTTATTCATATGTTAAACATTTTTGTCTTCAATATTTGTCACTTTTACTCATCCTTTATCTTCTTCTTTAATTCTTTTATTTATTTTTTTCCTGCCTTTTTACCTTTTACTCATCTTAAGGTGTTTTGTGCTACATTTACTTAGTTTTTTTCTTCCTTTCAGTTTAATCTTCATTCCTGAAACTATTGTTCTTTGATATACAATTTCATCCTGAGATTTATCAACTAGTGGTGTTTTCTAATTCCAATTTATGTTGCTTTTTCATGTCTTGTATTCTTTACTTCGTATCGTTTAGCTTATTATGAAATAATAGGTTAGAATTTTGATTTGTTTTCTGAACATTTCTTTCTGGCATACTTTTTTTGTCTGTAGTATGTTATTTTGCTTTTTACTATCTTTTTTCTTTAATAAGTTTTTATGAGATTTGACCTTAATCCTTTTTATTGCTCATATTTACACAAAATTGATTTCCAAGAATTTTTAGAAGAAGGAACTTTTAGTTCAGGATTGCTTTCATAATGTCACTAAACCCCTTCTCTTGTTTTCACGCTTTTAAAACATGGTGGTTTGCTTTCTGTCTTGGCTGTCTTTCTCTTCTTTACTTTTATCTATATCTTCTTTTACTTTGTCCCTGTTGACTTTGTGCAGTCTATTGCTGAATCTACTGCCAGCTGTTTCTCCTCAGTGTAGTGTCCTGTTTTGGGGAAGAGCCCTGGCTGGTCAGTGTGAGAGTTTGGAGGTGCTCAGGTTGCTTGAGACATTGTGGAGCTGACCTTTGGCTCTTACATGCCTCTGTTATTGGTTTGGACATAATCACTCAGCTGCTATTATCTGTTGGCCACTGTGCCTTCCAGCAAATACTCGTTGGACATGGATGTTCTCCTGTTCTCAGGTCATTCTCTGGCCCTTTTGTTTCACTCTGTTTTCTCCTCATAGTCACTGATATGTAGGTTTTATGGCTGTTAGTGGTTTATTACTACTTACTTGTATTTTGGAGTTTGGGATACTTTGTTAGCCATTGTAAATTTGGTTATATGTTTTGGGTTTTGCTATCTTGTTGATCTATCTAATTTAACTGCTTGATCTATCAACAGGATAGCAAAATGATATATTTCAGAGATTATTTCAGGGATTATTCAGAGAGAGAAAAACTATGCTGCCACCACCATCAATAGCTTTAGGTTAAAATATTTTAATCTTCATGAGACTTGAAATGATTTGCTATTTTTCCAGTGCATGTGGTAAAAGCTTTCCTTTATACATTTTTCAGTTTTCAAGGGCTGCTGGGTACTGATTTCTGTGAGCTAGCCTACTCAGGGCTGTAGTGGAAAATTGGGGAGAGAGTTCATGGCATTTCCATGTGGGCATTTCTGCTTCTCTGCATTGCTATCTGGAATTGGATGTGCGGATCATGCTTATGTGCTTAGAAGGAAACACTCTACTTCTGAATAGTCTAAAAACTTTGAGGACCACACTGAGTCTTTGTGCTTTCTTCTTTTATATTGCCTATGATAGCACGTGCCATTCTTATTTTGTGGTTCAATCAGAAATGAAAACACCTTCTGTATTTTTAATTTGTTCAGACATAAGTATACAGTGTCTATAATGATCTCTTGGATTTGTAAAGCACCTTAGGGTTTGAAAACTGCTTTTGCATCCATGCTTCCAGGGGAACCTCATAAACTAGTTGTGAAATTACTCCAGTGCTATTCATATTTCCATTATTTTATCGCTGAGAAACTAACCAACAGAGAGACCAAGTCATTTGTCCAGTGTCACACATCTGAGAAGTAGGAGAAATAGAACTAGAACTAGTGTTTTCTGATTCTCAAACCAGCAATTTATTCACATGGAATTTTTGGGTCTCTTTTCTTATGGCAGAAACATGCTTGCAACATGACATCTGATTGCATTTATCATAAAAACCATTTTATCCAGGTATTCCATATGTTCAGTAAACACCAAAACCATTTAACAGCGAAGGAATTAAATGTGCCCAGATAATTTCACATCTCATTACCTGACTTTTTTTCTACTTAGGAGCTACCTACTAAACAACTTTTGAAACTCTTAGTATTCAGCTTAACTCTGGGAGGTTATTTATAGAGAAGTACTCTGCAAACAACAACAAAAATGCAATAATCTAAACCCCTTTATTTCCTTCAGTGGCTAAGGTAGAAGTTACTTGCACTGAGCTTGTGCTTTTTCAGGCATACTTTAACTTATGCAGGGCTAATGGGTCCCCCTTGGGTTTCTGTTCTTGGTGTATTTGGCTAAGAGGAGGCTCTATCCTGGGTAAACGATGTTGATTGCTATGCTTGAAAACTTTATTTGATGTGTCTGTGATTTTATAATGAAGAGATCACTTTATAATTAGCTCCTGCCTTTATAGGGAAATTTCTTTGCTTCACAGTATAGTTTTATTGTCACATCCTACTAGTTCAGGGATTCAGAGTGTCAGAGCTTATCACACCTCTTAGAAATCGAGTCAAACGTTCCCTCCCTGCCCACTGCATAGGTGAGGAGATAGAGCTCTAGAGGCTGTGGCTTTCTCACATACCTTATTATTTTCTGTACTAAAGGCTTCTCACACTTCTCCTTTTCTTATGCACACCCAGCCTTAAGAGATACTAGGCCCTCATTGTCCAAACTTCGCTAATCTTCATATTCTTCCAGTTTCATTTTTACCACTATTGGCTCTCCAAAGTCTAGGCTTTATTCAGGCTAAAATAATTTCAAAGCCAAGAAAATGCCACATTCTCTTGCCTTAGGACCTTGGCATGTTCTGTTTCCTCAGTATCAAAAAACATCCTTCATCACTTTTACCTGACTTCAATATGAACTTTCATTATCAGTGGACTGTACTTCCCTCTAGGAAGCTTTACTCGAACATCACAAGTTTATTTTAAGTGCCTCTTCCAATTGCTACATTGATGCCAAATGTCTCACATCATATACATCATACCACCTATCATGTGACATTGTAATGGATTCTGTTACTTGTCAGCATCCTCAAGTAGACTGAAAGCTCCAAGAAAACAAGAACCATGTCTATCTAATTAACTGTAAAGTAGTGGGTGTCTACTTAACACAATGTGTGCAGTAAAGAGTAAGTAATTACTAAACGAGTGATTGACTTTGTTCATACTTTCATTGCCTTATACCTGTATGTACACACACACACACACACACACACAGTGCAAGTCTCTAACCTTAAGTATTTTTTTGTGGCTCCTTATTTTCATACATATTATCTTCAATTTCTGCATCAAGTAAAATTTCTTCTTTTTTCCTTTTTCAAGGTCCTGTACTAATTGAGGCCCTCCATACTCCACCACTCTGATTCCTTATAAACATTATTGCTTGCCATTTATTGTGTTATTGTAATTGTGTAATTATTTCATTGTAGAAATATTAATATTCAGATACAGAAGGAGTTTGGTAATCAAATTTGGCAGACCAATCTTCCTCATTCTGGAAATGCTATGTTTACCCCACATTTCCTCTCAAATCAATTTAATTTCCAGGTTTTTAGTTTTATTCATTAGCACAACGAAGACCTGATGGAGATTTCTACTAATGTGACACCTTCCCCTGCTTTTTAGGGCATACTCTAAATTAGCAACTTGTAAATTTAATGTAGAACTCAAGGTTCTATGAGTGTCTGTCCTCCATGCTTCTGATCTCAGAAACTTGAAAGCACTTAGCCTAAGCCCTTGTGAAAGACAATAGATTAGTGGTATTATCTGAAATTTTGCACATACTTCTTTGTTCAGATAACTTGAGTTATCAATGAACAAAAGGAAAACTGTTTTGAAGACATTGAATTTTACTGCACATATTGCAATATGCTGCACAGAAGTGTGGAGGGTTTAATAAAGGAAAAACAGAGATGGATGCTTTTCTGAGGAGAATTTGCTATTGATTTTCTTGATCCTCTGTAGTATAACACTACAGTTCATGTTAGTCACCAGAATTCTATTTTGTTAGCTCTTTTATGTCTTTCTGAAAATAAAGTTTAAGCTCGAATACTTTCATAGGCATTCTTCTTTATATTAGCAGGACTCGATTTA
The DNA here is from genome assembly GCF_000951045.1 of Mandrillus leucophaeus. Taxonomy (NCBI): domain Eukaryota; kingdom Metazoa; phylum Chordata; class Mammalia; order Primates; family Cercopithecidae; genus Mandrillus; species Mandrillus leucophaeus. The sequence continues at coordinate 528,715 of NW_012108931.1, read as the reverse complement.
ACTAAAGGCTATTTTAAGAAACAAACAATGTTTCCTTTTATATTAATTGTAGTTTTTGGAACAATCAATTATGCTATTTTAACATATTAACTACTCATAGAATATGTTTTGTGTTTTTATACAGAGCTTTGTTTAACATCCTGACTTATTTACACCAAAATATTGGGGTTTCTTTTAAAATATTTTATTATTGAATGTATAAATATGTATATGAGTAGAGCAGATTAAATCATTTTTAATGATTAATTTCTGGTTTTGTTGTTACTTTATGTTTATAAATCTAATAAGCATCATTTAAAAATTTGTGTAATGTTATCTTTTTTATTTGTATTTTGTGATGTTTATGGAAATATAAAACTAACTTTGTTTCTTTGTGACTTCTCAGTAAAAATCCAGTTTGTATTAGAGCAGTGATTATTCTGGCATTTTTCTCTGAAGTTTTTGCCAATTGCTGATTAATAATTAGTTTTACTAGTTGTGACAGATTCTATGTTATTTAAATGTGACCAGTATTTTTTTCAGAATCAAGCTGAAGTATTGTTATTGTGAGTGTGCAGAAACAGGTGCTATTAATTTGCAAGTATATTAATAGGTTTACTAATAGCATCCTCCTACATTCAAGTGTATTTAAAAATTTTAAACATGTAATGCTTTATACATTAAGTTTGTTATAACATTTTCTACATTATTCTGTGTTGGTCTTCCATTCTATAGTAAGCTACTTGGGAGGAGAAACCCCATCTCATTTGTTTTTGTATCACCAAAACTTAGTGCATGTTCTTTTACACATTAGATATGCAAGAAATCTTTGACAAATTAATAAGATATTAATTTTAGTGAACTATATTTGTTTTGGAGTATTCATATGGAAGAACAAAGCTAAGCGAATTGGTTTTCTAATTCCTCCTGGGAACTTTGTCTACTGTGCTGTACTGGACAGTCTATCTACTATTTACCTTACTCTCTGCCCTGGAAAGTCGAACTGAATGAACACATCAACAGGACTCCTAGCTCACTGGCTTTTGATTGGTTTTGGCCCATGGACAGTTGTGGCAGGAGATCAGAGTGAGGGCAGAAAGTGAGGTTGGGGTGTGTACTCTCTTGGCTTCTCCCTGGAGATAGCCTATTGCTTGCTGTGTCATGCACCTGAAAGTTCCTCTTTCTCTCCAAACATGCCGTTCTACCTGGCTCTCCAAACTAGTCCTGGAAACCTCTTCCTCCTGTGGTTGTCCCTTTGGACCTTGGGGTGGTAACACCTTAGCTTCTGGTAACCCTGTGTTCTTCCTCTATTCCCTTAGTGAATAGTCCTTTCGTAAATAAATTCTTCTCAAAGCGTACTGATTTGACTGTGCCATCTGGTTGTCATTACAACCTCAACTGATAAATGCATCTTATTGTAATTCTGTTTTAAAATCTTAGTCTTCTGTTAAATGCTCTATTAGTAAAACTTAATTTCTACAAAAGCAATCACAATCTATAAATTTGATGTAACTGAAGTATTTTTGGTGGCATAAAACAAGCATATCAATCTTTTGAGGAAAATTATGTCTTTAATCCAGGTACTTAATTCCACCACAAAGTGAATTAAAACCATTTAAAAATCAAAACATACATTACTTTAATAAAAAACCTGAATATACACTGTGTGCTAGGAGCTATAGATACAAGAATGAAGAAAATTCATAATCAAACTCAAAATACTCATCTTAGTGTGAGAGACTAGTATACCAATGAATAAAAACTATATAAAAATCTATATAATCTTCAAGGTGCATATTTAAAATATTATCATAATACAAATGATTTTTCATAGGGAACTATTGTGGATCATTTCTCAGATTTAATATTTTCATTAAAAAATTTGCTATATGCTAGGTTAAATAAATGTGAATATATTCCTAATATACACTAGGTAGTATTCTAAGTATTCTACAAATACTGACTTATTTAATTCTCCTTCTTAACTCCTTTTAACTTCTTCCATCTTATGAAGTTAATAGTACTAATTTCCCATTTTACATATGAGGAAATGGAGACACAAGGAAGCTAAGGAACTTGTCCAAACTAATACAGCTACTAGTTAATATAGCTGAGATTCAACTCCAGGTAATAATGTTCTAGAGGCCATGTTCTTGGTCACTGTGCTGTGCTAACGCTTTCATAGAATCACACCTGTAGGAAGCCACACTGCTTTCTACACTACTTGTTCATCCTTCCCCTGCAAGAATAAATCCATAATTGATTGGTGAGTTTAATAGAAGAATCCAAGTTTGCATGGGTCTCTGTATTAGTTCATTCTCACACTGCTATAAAGAAATATCTGAGACTGGGCAATTTATAAAGGAAAGGGGTATAATTTACTGACAGTTCTGCATGGCTAGGGAAGCCCCAGGAAACTTGCAATCGTGATAGAAGGGAAAGCAAACACATCCTTCTTCACAAGGCAGCAGGAGAGAGAAGTGCGAGGAGCGAAAGGGGAAAAGCTCCTTATAAAACCATCAGATCTCGTGAAAATTCACTCACTATCACAAGAACAGCAAGGGGGAAACTGCCCCTATGATTCAATTACCTCCACCTGCTCTCACCCTTGACACGTGGGGATTATGGGGATTACAATGCAAGATGAGATTTTGGGTGGGAAACAGCCAAACCATATCAGTCACATCTCTCTTTCCTTTGATTATCTGCCTACCAAAAGGAAGGGTGAAATTTCATTTCTCTCTCTGCTGTGAGAGATAGTTAGTAGTAGGTAGGGGAGGGTGTAGTCTGAGATTATCTTCCCATACACTGGTAGTGTAATGAATTCAGGGGAAGTAAGCCTGCTGCTGTTGTTGACCTAAGCCATGTGTCTATAATCAACGTTATCAGGAATAAATATATTTCTCCATCTGCCTGGTTATTGTATCTATCTCTGAAAGGGTTTTCCAATTCAGACAGAAAAGAGAGGGAGGCTATATATTTACCTTCTGAAACCCCAACAGCCAACCAGTGAGGAAGAGAGGAAGAACATTCCAGGCAGAATAGAATGCTCTTATTCCAGAATGGCTTAGCTTATTTGGGTGTTATACCAAGTTGATATGTTCATTCCTTTGTAGCTCACTACTGGGTGAAGATCAGACTGAGATGAAACTTGAAGTTTATAACCTTGCTCTTATATTTTGTAATACATATTTTATAAGTGTAACCTGTAGGGAGTCACTGGTAAGAGCCATTTTTAGAAGAGGATAAGATTAGAGAAAGAATGTAAGAAAAATAAATGGACAATAGTGCAAAATGCAGCAGAGCGGTTGAATGAAAAAATGGCTGTTCATTGGCATTGGCAGTAGGGAGGCCTTTGGTGATGTTCTTGAGAACAGCTTCAGGAATAAAACCCTAATTTTATATTATACAATTATAATAGTTTGAATAATAAATAATATAATAATAATTTAATAATTATAATAGTTTATAATAATTATAATACTTTGAACAATAAGTGAGAGGTGAGAGAAAGGGCAGATGGAGGGTAGTCTTCTTTGAGGAAGCTTAGATGAGAAGGAGAGAGGAGAAAATTTTAAGTAGCTACAGGGGAACAAAAATAACTTCGTATTTGTTGTTTGCTTTGCCTTTTTAAAAAAAGATTAAATAAATGTGAATATATTCCTAAGCAATAGAGAAAGCCAGAGGCAATGTTGAAAAGATTAGAACAAGAGAAAAGAAGAACTAGACTCTGGATCAACAGGAGAAGGCTGAGTCTTGTGCTGGGACAGAACCCTCTCCCTGTGGTCTGGAGGAAAGAGATGCAGGTGGTGTGGATGCACACCTGCATCCCTTATCTGGTAATCATTAACTTGCCAGACTTTTCTCCAGTGCAGCTCACAAGCTGAACACACTATACATACTTTTAAATTTTGAGATGGAACTTGAATCCTTGCTTAAAGAATATGTAATAAGTATTATTCCTCACAATTTAAACAATTACAATGTCATATTGTAAATCTCCACTTGCTCTCCCTCCAGAGAGGGAGACATTCTAAAAGAAATGTCTTTGTGTTTTCTGGATGCTTTCTTTTTTTTCTTTTTTAAAAAATTTCAACAGTTTTTGAAGGTACAGGTGATTTTTTAGTTGCCTATATGAGTTCTATAGTGGTGGATTCTGAGATTTTAGTGCAGCCATCATCTGAGCAGTATACAGTGTACCTAATACGTAATCTTTTGTTTCTTTCTGAATATGATTGCTTTGCATAGTGGCTCTTGAAGTGAGCACAGTGAGGAAGGCAAGTAGGGAGTGAGGTCTCATCGGTACATACCCTTTGAAATTGCTTTCAATGACTTCCATAGTGAAGAGCTATTGACTTGGAACCTTCCACAATAAAGAATTTCTTTTCCTCTCCAGGATAGGCCTAAGTTTGATCTGTTCTCAATCTAAGACAATTTAGATACTATCCATGGTGACTATAGTCACTCTGTTGTACCATCAAATCATAGGTCTTATTCATTCTTTCTAACTATTTTTATACCCATTAGCCATCCTCCCCACCCAACCCCCTACTACCCTTCCCAGCCTCTGGTAACTATTCTTCTACTCTTTGTGTACATGAGTTCAATTGTTTTGATTTTAGGTCCTACAAGTAAGTGAAAACATGAAATGTTTATCTTTCTCTACCTGGCTTATTTCACTTAACATAATAATTTCTAGTTCCATGTGTGTTGTTGCAAATGACAGTATCTTGTTCTTTTTTATGGCTGAATAGTAGTCCATTGTGCATATGTAACCCATTTTTTTTCCTATTCATCTTCTGACTAGCACTTAGGTTGCTTCCAAATCTTAGCTATTATAAACAGTGTTCCAACAAACATTGGAGTGCAGACATCTCTTCAATATACTGATTTGCTTTCTTTTGTGTATATGCCAAACAGTGGGATTGTTGGATCATATAGTAGCTCTATTTTTAGTTTTTTGAGAAACCTCCAAACTCTTCTGCATAGTGTTTTTACTAATTTAGATTACCATCAACAGTACACAATGATTCCCTTTTCTCCACGTCCTCTCCAGCATTTGTTATTGCCTGTCTTTCAAATATAAGCCATTTTAACTGTGGTGAGATGATATCTCATTGTAGATTTGATTTGCATTTCTCTGATGATCAATAATGTTGAGCATATTTTCATATGCCTGTTTGCCATTTGTGTATCTTCTTTTGAGAAATGTCTATTCAATTCTTTTGTCCATTTAAAAATTGGATCATTAAATGTTTTTCCTGTAGAGTTGTTTGAACTTCTTATCTCTTCTGGCTATTAATCCCTTGTCAGATGGGTAATTTGCAAATATTTTGTCCTATTCTTTGGGTTTTCTCTTCACTTTGTTGATTGTTTCCTTAGCTGTGCAGAAGTTTTGTAACTTGATGTGATCTTAGTGGTACACGTTTGCTTTGGTTTCCTGTGCTTGTGGGGTATTAGGGCCACATTTTGGAACCTCTGGAAGAATTGGTGGGACTATAGTAACATCATGATGCTCATTGAATCTGGTTTCATGTAACATGAGATCACTGTCTTTTTTCTCATAGTTGTAGCATAGGTAACAGGTGTATTTTTATTTTGTCATAGAAACATAGAAAGCTAGTTGTTAGACTCTCCCTAAAATCTCCCAGTCAAGAGATTCTTTAGGGACTTCATTTACTTTTACTTCAGCATATTTTATCTTCTAGGAGAGGGACACATGGTTGTATAGCCTAAGGACAAAGGAAAAGAGTTTCAGACTATTAATTACATCTGCTTCCCAGAAGGGTTACCCACTGATATTGAAGGGCCCGAAAGAGCTTTTTTTTTTAAAAAAAAAAATTTAAATCACCTGGTACTTAGATGTGTTTATGGGTCTTTTATGAACAGTCCTCAATGCTCCACTTTAGCAAGCCATCTCTGGGTCATAGCCTTTCAGCTTGCTTTTATGTATGTTATACACATGCATGTGCATGTGTATAATGGAAATATACTGTCTATGTGTGGTGGTATGAGACCAGAAGGAAGGTCTCTGTGTCTTGCTGGTATTCTTTCCCAGTTACCACATTTTCCTTTGTCTTTACTGTAATGCCTCTTTTCTATAAGAAGCAAATGAATATACTGTTGTCACAGGATTCTTGGGGTGTCACTTCTGTAGCCAGAAACCTCTGTGGTTGATGGTACCTTCTGCCTGAATATTGCTTTTGCCCACTGAGCTTGTTCTGCCCACTCAGCCCAGCAGGCTGTGCTCAGCTTGCACTACCGGCCTGGATCCCACACCTGCCGTTGGTGAGCCAGACGTGAAGCAGTGAGGGGTGTGTGGGTGAGCGAGTGCAGGGTCCAGCCACTGTGCAGAGCCAGCCATGCCAGCTGCTGTGGCAGGGCAGGCAGCTCGATGTGCCGGGCACAGCTGTCAGATCTGTGCAAGGCTGCAGCTGGACCAAATGTACCACATGTGGCTTCCGCTGCAGGCACCTGTGTCTGGATGAGGGAAATGCAGTGGCACCCAGAAGCTTGGAGACACCAGAAACTGCAGAGCTGCAGAGAGTGCCACAGCCCTGGCATGGGAAGCCCCTAGGTCTGGGGTCCCCATAAGGCTGCAGCTCTTCCCTCCTTCTTGTCTCCTGCAGGGTGGTGAGTGGGGGGATGTGTTTCATCCCTGTTTGTGTTACAGCTTTTTAGTCCTGCCATTTGGTGGGTCCCGAGTTCTTGTCCCACATCCAGGAAGAAGGAGGCATGTGGACAACTGGAGGGTGAACAAGGTGGCAGGAGCTTCACTGAGCTACATAACAGCTCTCCGGAGACTTGTAGTGGCTAGTTCCTTTCCACAAGGCAGCTTGTCCTGATGAGTGTCCAGCTCTTAATGGAGAGGAGACCCTCAATGGTTAGCTCCTTTATGCAGGCAACTTGCCTGAATGAATCCAGGAGACCCAAAGTAGACAGTTACCTCCTGCAGCTGGTAGTCTGGAGTCTGTTAGAGTCTGACTGAGTCCAGGGATTTTATGGTCTCAGAGGGAGGACGTGCCTGCTGATTGGTCCATGGGCGGCCATGAGCAGGCTAGAAAAACACCATAAATTCTAACTCCTGGCAACTGACAGGCTTCAGACTGTCTCTGGCTTGAAGGTGGGATTTTACCAGGGATATACCCCTTTCTGCTGAGGAACCTGTCGTCTGCCTGCCACCATCAACATGTCATCCAGGGTACACAGGCTGTTCATGCCAAGGGGCACCTGCAGACCTGTGCAGAGTCTCCCTCATCCTTGCTGGCTTCCCTCCTGCTTGTCAGCACGCAAAGTTAGAAGGGGGGTGAGGCAGCAGGGGGCTGTTGTGTTAGTGCCACTCAAGCACATGCATACCTGGCAGGTTACAGGAGTGCCTGGGCTCAGCCACATTTTTGCTCTGCACTGGAATTGTCACTGGGAGCAGGAAGAGGCAAGGGAGTGGGAGCAGGCACTTCTGTGCCTATGGGAATGGGGGGCTTCCCGGTCCCTGGAGAGTGCAAGGATGCCAGGGTCCAGAGCTGCGGCGGGGTAGCTCTAGTTGTACCTGGGAGCGTGGGACTACCACCCCATCAGCTCGGTAGGGGGCAGGGTTCCCACCTATTCCTGGCCCCGCTAGCTCCATGGAGTGTGCAGCCCCAGCCACAAGTCCCCTGATGCAGCTGACATCCCACAGTGGCCTCTCCAGATGTGCTGTTGCTGCCGTCACTGTTGACTTTTAATACTAGGTTTATTAATCAGAAAATTGGTAGGCCTTATCCAGAGTCTTTCTGGCCTCTGACTACCCTCATTCTCTCTAACCCCCATTCAAGTTGCCAGTAACCAAAAGGCAAATAGAAGCCAAGTAGATAAATTGTAACTGATTAATTTTGTATGACATCTTTATTTTAGTCATATTATTACCTGATGGCTATTACATGTAGGCTTCACACTCTTAAAAATGTCAGCATCTTGGTTTCTTTTATAATCTTTTATAAAAGCATCAGACTACAAGAGGTTTCAAGAAGATTTTTATTTTTATCTCTACCACTCTTCAGGGTATAATACTGTCACATTTGAGCCATTAAGAATTTCTTGAAAAAACTTTGGATATATAAGGGTCAGGTTTTAGTTAAATCTCAGTTCACTTCTCTCAGTTTAAATAGAGAGAAAATAGCATCTCTAGAATTCGAAAGTATGCTAGTAATATGGTATTTACTTGGATTTTGCAAACCAGTGCTATTTTGTCCCACACATTTTACTCAGGATTGCAAAATCAAGATATTCAAATATCAAATAACATATTCATAGTAAGTTACTATTTTAGAAAGTAGTACCTAATTTTTTACATCTCATCTCTTTTTTATCTTTAAAAAAATTTTTCAGCAAGAACAACAAACCAGATAAATCCATGCTTCATTACTTATACACATGGACATGCTCATTTATGCATGAGTCTAGATATGGAATTTATGTGATTCTAGACGTGGAATTATGTCTAGATTTTCCTAGAGGAACTGTGAATGTCTCCCCCAAAATTCACATGTTGGAAACTTAATCCTCAATGTAACAGTGTAGAGAGGTGGGACTTTAAAAGGTAATTGGGTCATGAGGGCAGAGTGTACTAATGCTGTCATTGCAGGAGAGGGTTAGTAATTGCAGGTGTGAGTTCCTAATAAAAGGATGAGTCTAGACCCCCCACCCCACGCTCTCTCATGAATTTTCTTTTGCCCTTCCACTTTCCACCTTCAACCATGGGATGGTGTAGCAAGAAGGCCCTCTCAAGATATAGACCCTTTGACCTCGGTCTGCTCAACCTCTAGAACTGTAAGAAACAAAATCCTCTTCTATATAAATTATCCAGTGTGTGATATTCTGTTGTTGCAATACAAAATGACTAAGACAAAATGTTACAAAAAAGTTACATTTTTCTGGGTTTTGGTTGGATTTCTGCTGTCAGTCACAGATTTATTCTCCAGAGAATAAATATGTTTTTCCCCTCAACCTGCAGATGTCCTTTTCTCTTATGTAAACCTTAAAATGAAAGCTTCAGATGGTACTTTAAAGAACATTCTTAGTGTTTTTAAATAATCAATGCTGTACAGATTTAAGATGCAGTTGACACTTTGGCTCCATCAGAGAACCGACAGCAGAAAGGTACCAATTTTACTTGTTCAATCAGAGACACTGCCAAATGAAAAACTGCCTTTCCAGTTCCACTGTGAATTTGTGAATATAAAATGACCATCAAAGGAGGGAAGCTACTTGTCTTCATTTAACAACTGATGTCTCAGGATTATATGAGTTTGTTATTCTACTTGAAATAAAATTTCAAAGTATCTCTGTGGTTAGAAATCAGTTACAGAAATTCTGCCTTATTATTCTTTCTCTTTTGTTAGGAGAAACACTAAATGACCTCTAATAGCTGCACAGCAAGGGCCAATAAATAATATGATTATAATTCACATTTTCTTTACTCAACCTTTATTTGACCTCGGTAGCAACCTGCTTAATGTTTAACCTACTCCGTAACCTATTTCTATCTTTTCTTTTGCTAAGAATACAGGTTTTTGTTGATTGTGAGGCCACTCTTTGCTTCTTTAACAATTTCTGTATCTGGTTGCCAGGCCATGTTACCTGAATCTCAAAAGCATTTGAAGGACTAAGAAATCTATAAGATGGAAAGCACCATTTTCTTGCTTGCTATCAAAATAATTAACTTGCATGGTTTAAACACTGTATTTCACTCTGATTTATTGCAAGGAATAAACATGTCTTCTCCTAATGATGAATTATATTTCATCATTATTCCATTAACATTACAACAATTATTTGCTTGCAAACATGAACTTTTTTTTTGGATCAGTAAAATGAAAATTCTATGCTTTCTAGAAGGCTTGTTGCTTCAAGATTAGTTTTACAATTTATCATTATGGGAGTTTTGGCAGTTTGCAGGCTCAAATAGCCAGAGATAATAATATTTGGGTGGAATTTACTATGCCCAAATATTTGTGTTTATGTAAAAAAATTGTGTTAGATCATGACTTTGAGAATATAGCAAAATTGAAGTAACTGTATTGATATAAATCTGGGTTACTTATGGAATGTTTCTGGTTTGTTTTGTGTTGATTTCTTTGTATCTTTAGCTATAAAGTATAATAGAACTTCCAATATGGGACACAGTCCTGAGCATCACTGTTCAGATCTAATACACAATGTACCCAATGTATTGTATGTAATACATACCAATGTATTGTATGTTTTACTTATTGCTATTTTTCTGCATTTCTAATAAATAGCCCCTCACTTGATGATTTCCTAGCATGAGACAACTCAAAAAGATAAATCCTTGCAAATAATATTAACCCCACAAATCAACAAAGCATCAGTAAAATAATATGTTTTCATTCTTTTCCAGCTAAATATATATATATATATATATATATATATATATATATATATATATATATATATATATATATATATATATATATATATATATGGGTATATGGAGATATATATATATATATATATCCCCACAAGAACTGTTACAGTAGTATGTAAAAGACATGGTGTTGGGATAAGTCAACTGCTATCTGGAAAAATAATAAAATTGATTCCATACTTCATACCAGTATAAATTATAAATAGATTAAATATTTACATTAAAATATAATACTCTAAAAATTCATGAAGAAACCATGAAGTAAGTGTGTTTTACTTATTGTAGGAAATTATAGGAAAGGTTATTTTAGGAAAAGTTTCTCTAACAATGTAAAACTCAGAATACTAAATGAAAATATTGACAAATTCTATCATATACAAATAAAAAATTTCATATGGCAAAACTGACATAAGCAAATGCAAAGTACAAATAAGTGTAATACATTATTTGCAAGTCATACTATGAGAAAAGGATTAATTTCCTTAATATCAACACGTTGAGAAAAATAGATATGGAAAGACTAATCATTTATCATAATATTGTACAAAGGGTATGCACTCCTAGCTCACAGAAGAAACACAAATGTCTGTTAAAATATATAAAAAAATTTTTACCTTATTCCTGATAAGATCAAGGCAATGTGACAAGACTAAAAGTAACAGCTTTTCACTTATAAGAAAAGCAAAGTCACAAAATTTGGTAACATACTATGTTGTCAAGGACATGTTAGGAAACAAGTGTTATCACCCATTGCTGTGATAAAACAAAATTGTATACCTCTCATAGCAGTGTGACATATTTACCAAAATTACTAGTGCATATACCATTTAGTCTAACAGTTTAGCGTTTGGGAAATGATCTTACACTTCTTCTCTTATATATCTGGGATGATGTACACATAAGTCTATTTATTGTGATAATGAAAGATTATACACAATCTAAATATTCATCATTTGTGGACAAGTTTTATAAATCATTATATATATATAGCTATATATATATATATATAGAGAGAGAGAGAGAGAGAGAGAGTAAAATGGTATGTAGTAATAAAAATAATAAAGTAGCTCTTTGTGTACTATTGTGGAAAGACCGCTAAGACATAGTAACTACAAACAGCAAAGTGAAGAACAGTACTATAGTATATTGCCATTTTAGTAAGAAAAGGAGAATGTGTGTTTGTGTGTGTGCGTGACCATGTGTATAAATGCATAAGCTCTCTTACAGAATATTCCTAGTAAAAACCTAAATGTACTGTTGCTTGTGAGGATAGAAACTGAACATATTGGAGATCGAAAGAAATTTTATACTTCATAAATTTTGATCTGTAAAATATGTTTTTTACTAAAAAATTAAATTGAAGACACATACACCACATGCACACTCTCAGACATATAGAAATTCAGCGCATTCAAATTTTAAGACTCTTAACTTTGAATCTAATTCCATATTTATAGCAGATTAGTATTAAGCTTTCCATCCACTAGGAGATTTACAAAATCCTATAAAGATAGTTAATCTCTCATTAGAAATAAACATAGAGAATGTATCTGAACAAATCTTATACATTCTTACATATGCCAAAACATTTATAATAAATACCACTGTATTCACTAAACACCAAATTTAAGGACAAGTTTCTTCACTGAGAGAAAGATAAGGGGGATTTTAGTAAATAAGTTGGAATAAAGAGCTGAACAGTAAGGTCAAAGATAACACTTGGAGGAGGGATATATGTTCAGGTATATTCCAGACCCCACATGAGTGAGGTAGATTAGGATTCACAAAAGAAGAATTCCATTTCTGGCTTTGCCTTTAACTAACTATCTAATCTTGGGGATTTTGTTTCACCTTTTTAGATCTCAGTTTGAAGAAAGGAATATTAGAGATGATCTTAAAGATCCTCTCAATAATTTAATATTTGGTTATTATATAAATAATTAAAAGTTTTATCACTTTATACAATGCAAGCATTATGCATCTTATATTTTAGTAAGTTTTATAAAATATGATAAGTGCCATTAAAAAACATAACTTTGTATTAACCTTCCTAATGGAGCATGTAATTAACTAATGACAGCCTAATAGTGATACTTTTAAAAAAATATTAAAATACAAGACATTTGTTTAACATGTAAATGCTACGTGTATGGCCTAGTGTTTGGCATATATAGTAACTTCTATGGGTTATAAAGGACATGAATACTAGTTGCTTTAATTTTCTGTCTGAGAGAAGCTTAAATCTGATCTTCTGGGATTTGTTAAAGAGGGCGTCAGAGAAATGGTGACATGTGGGTTTTGCAGCATCCATAGAAGCATTAAAGAAAGAATCAGAGGTAAGTTTTAAGTAGGCATGACCAGCAATGTCAAAGAGGCATTGAAAGATCAAACATATGGGGACATGCAGTTAATCTGGAATTTATGAAATATTAAGTGTGACCAAGGAGTGGTGGGAAATGAAACTGGAAAAGTTAAGTAAGATCAGATAACAAAGAGCATGGTTTGCATTCTAACAGGCTTGGGTTTATTTGTTTGGCAATGAAAAGTCATCGAAGTTTTTAAAGTAGGTGACTAATATGCGTTTTAGATAGATTATTCTGAGTATTATTGAGTAAGGACTTAGAAAATGGGAGACTGGAGGCACCTGGACAGATTAAGACGTTTGGCAATAGTGGGTAGAAAAAGGATGATAAATGTTTGAATGAAAATAAAATCGGAATCTTGAAATTGCATGTGAGGGTATCTGGTTGTTCTGGTGATATGAGCTTATTTTACGTAAATTCTGGAGATTAGAGAGAATCCAGTGGCATCTCAGAAACAGTAGCACTTTATTTCATTCTTTCTCGCTCTCTTTTGAGCTCTGCCAAAAGTTAAAGCCCTTATGCAAGTATTCCTTTCTGTTTTTATTATTTCCTTTCAAACTTTTCTCAGTACAATTGTCTATACTATTTTTTTTTTAAATTTTACTTTCTGCTAATTATCTAATAGAAAAATTTAATTTTTCATGTTCTATAGTCTCTATACTAGTTGTAGACAGTGTTAACTCTTTAACAAATGCAGTTGAAAAAACAAGGTATGGGGAGCAGAACAAGCTGAAGATGTGGCTGTGGAGCTTAGACCTTAGAATTCAATGGAATAGTAAATTTATTTAGCTTTTAGGAGCCCCATGTGACTGACCTGGGCACCAGAATTATTCTCCCTGCTTTCTCTTGCCTGGATGACACACAGGAGTAAAGCTGATTCCAGAGAAGGAAGAAGGGGTGATTCTGACCCAAATTAAAATGAAAAGTTTTGAGCAACATTTTGAATTCTTTCATTAGAACTCTATTTTGTAGGCTTTTTCTTTTTTGAAAAAAATTTCCATTTTAACAAGAATCTACTAGCTCAGCAACCAGAATGTTAAACGAACTATTTGTCTAAACCTCTAAGACCTATGCAATGGAATTGTGTTGAAATGTTTTCCCAATTAGAAGTTGGTTCTTTAGCTTCATATCAGGTGCAAGAATATTTCTCACAGTAAGTGGGAATACAAAAACAGTTTAAGCATTTAAAGTTATTTTAATCAATTCTAGCTTCTAGTACATATTCATCACATTATTTCTTTTTAAGGGAGTTATTAAGTTGGGCTATAAATCTGAAATTTAACTAAGCTATTTTTTCTGCACTTGGTGCCAGAAAAAGTGTTTCTGAATCCCCTTTCTTTGTGCTCCTTCCAGCTACTTGTAAAGGGTCACTGTGTTTCTAAGTTGGATATTTCCTTCCCAACATTGATGCTTCCCTAAGAGAAAGAACAACAATGTTTGAACTTCGGAGATGGTTTTGCTTCTTGTTACCCACCCTCTCTTCCCCATCTGTGTAATGTTGTACTTTTTGCTTGATTGACATTAAATAAAAACACACATGATTAATGATCTTTCTCTGTTGCTCATCCTTTGATATTTTAAGTCAGCAGTGGCATGGCCTTAGTGCATGAAGGTGGCTTATTTTCCCACTGGGATCTTTAGTCAACTGCCACCAATACAGCTAAACATTTGCATTGAATATCAGCATTATTTTTCTCTCGATACCAACTATCCACTCATTTAAAAATTAAATTGTTGACCTCATGGGTTAAAAAATAGAATACAACAAAATTACATTCTACAAAAATTAATTCACCTTGGTTATTTGAGGATTTGTTATACTTCGGTTTCACTGTGGATATCATTGTTTATACTATTGCTAGATTAGTTATGGGAGACAGCATTGACTTAGCCTATAAGGAAATAGTTATTTTTTTTTATAGCCTCTGTGGTTGATGTATCATTTATAATTGAGATTCAAGGTAAGCAAGAACTGCAATTCAAACATGTTTAAAAGTAAGAACTTTTAACATTTCACTGAAAGTCCATTAGTTGAGAAGTTTCTGGACATGGTGTTATTAGTACTTAAATTATGTCATTTCTAGGTTAATTCTCCTTCTCTGCTACCCTCAAGGTCAACATCATATTAGGGTGGGGTCTCCTCCTTATAGTGGCAGGATGGCTACCAGTGGTCATTGAGTTTAAATCGTTCCTTGTTAATGTCTAGCAGGAGACATTTCTTTTTCCTAGGAGACTACAAAACCCTTCATATGTATGCCATTGGCCAAAATTGTTTAGGACTCTTCATCTCTGAGTCAGAATAATTGATACTGGAAAGTCATCCATTGATTAGCTCAGTGGTAGAATCTTCACGTAGGAAGGGTAGCTGTGACATCTAAACAGGTGCTCACTACAAGTCTACAAGGAATAACAAGGAGTACATATATACACAATTAGATGTTTTGGTATTATAATTGTCTTTAATTACCTTTAGTTTGGTATAGCCTGGAAGAATTCTTCCCTAAATGGATCCCACTTCTGCCATCATATACAAGAAAATGTGTATATTCTGAATAAAATTAAACCCGTATCTTTTGGGATTGGAATATGTAACCTGAGCAGACAGCAGCTTAAACTACAAGATCTCGCTGCCCCTCCTCATGTGGTATTGGACTTGATTTCTTTAAGGAAGCCAACAAGTATCTTTACAAAGTCCTGGAATTTCTGGATATTGGTGTCTATGTGTGCACATGTGCATACACACAATAGTAATTGAGGGAGAGGGACGTCACTGGCTTCCTGTAATTTTTTATTTGTCACTCTGACATTGACATGTATATTTTGGGTTTCACATGGTATAATTTCGTAACTCTAAAAATATCAGAGTATATTGGACATAATAAGTATGGTTCCAGTTCATTTATCACAATAAACCCATGATAAAATTGAGTACGTATAGTTTTTTCCACTGAGTAGAAATCTGAGATTGATTCAGCCACGAAATACAGCATTTTTTATCCAAATCAGCAGGCAGTGATTGAGGTCCAATGAAATAGAGTCCTGTAGGAAAAACTGCATACACATTTTAAATTACTTGATTGAAAAGCCATGTAAAAAATCACAAAAATAACTTTAATTACCAGAGAACTATAGATCATGAATATACTTACAATTAGACTCTGTGATAGTCCTATTTGAACACTGCTGTCATCCAAATAAAAATATAACTTTATTATCAGTAATTCCTTTTAGAAATACAAAATCATCTAGTAAAAAAGATGAGCCATTAATTGTCATGAGCCATTCACACATTTCAAAATCTTAAAATAAATGTATGCTAAATGCTTTATTTAACTCATTAAAAATATTCTCCTCCATCTCCATTTCACCTTTTTATAAAGCCCTCCAGAACGGAACGATTCCAGTCGTTTATATGTAAAGATTTCAGGAAAACAAACGCAATGCTTAGGAATATTCTTCTGGTGAGATACACAAGACATACATGAAGGAATAAAATGATTTTGGTAATTATGCTTAAAAGTAAATATTTTTTCAAAAAAGTCATATAGACAACATATTTTATTCAGTGAAGGAAGAGCTTAAAAATTTTGTTTTAATACTGTGAATTTCATGTTAAGTGTTCACACACACAGAGCAGAAGGATACAAGGAAAGAGTTGGAGGTGATGATATGTTTATTACCTTAAATGTGATGATGATACCATGGCTATATACATATGTCCAAACCCGTTAAATTGTATATATTAACTATGTGAAGTTTTTTCTAAATCAATTATACTTAAATAAAACTGTAAAAATTATTTTTAAAAAAGTGATTTAATATTTATATTTATGTCAGGCACTATTTTTGGTCCTATCCTAGGACAGATAATGTTCCTCTTATTATGAATGTGAAATTGTAGTTGGAGAAAGGGACACAGATATTATAACTGTTTATTAAATGGCCAAGATAATTTCATATAGTGATAAATGTAATGAAGCTGAGAACAACCCCTAACTGAAAACCAGCAAGAAAACGTGGACCTCTGTCTTAAAATTGCAAGAAATTGAATTCTGCCACCATGGTCCTTGAAGCTTGTTCTTTTCCAGAGCCTACAGATATGACCCCAGGCTAGCTGACACTTTAATTTTGGCCCTGTATAACCGTATGCAGAGAACACAGTTCTGGCACACTGGACCCAGACTTCTGACATAAGGAAACTGAGAGACAATAAATGGATATTGCTTTAAGCTGATGAGTTTATGGTAATTCGTTATGACAGTGATAAATATCCTTCAGTGCTAACCAGCTATGAATGCTTTCTGTCTCCTGGGTCAGCCTGCCATATAGGCAAGGACTTCTGCTTTGGTCTTTACTTAATAATATATTCTATTCCTATCTGAGTTATTGAAATATTTACTATCTAGATTGCTGCAACCACAACACTGTCACTTCAGAAAAATATTCCCTGATAAACTAAACACTTGAAAATTTAACCATTTCTCTCTTTGTAACACTTGCTAGCATCTAGCATTAGCTAGCACCAGTCTATCTCTTCCTGTTACCTGACAATGAAATACAAATGCAAGTCAAATTGATGGTCTGGTAAAATGTCAAATCTTGCAAAAAACAAAAATTGAATAAAGTTGGTGGAACTGATATTGGAGACTTGTCAAATAATAATCTTGCAGAATCCGACCACTTAATCATTAAGAAGGAAGAAATTGGCAAGGATGGTGGTAGGATAGTATATACACTCTAAGTGACCTTCCCCGCTGCTACTAATGGCTAAACATAAGCAGTTAACCAACATTTTCTGTAGTGTGCTTGAATCCTCTGACTCATATTCTAGTATTTTTGCATCCTTTTTGTATTGTATTTTTTTTTATTTGTGCCCCATCCAATCATCACATCTTCCTAGGAACGGGATTCTGTCAAGCCTAGTCCTTTGGATTCCTATTTCCATTTTGGCTCAGTAGTGTCTCCACTAATATAGTCTTATCAGTTATAGAAGCACGTTCCTGTTGCCAAATTGGACATCCTTGTAACAAACATTGCCTGAATCAGGCATGATCTTGCTACACCCCTTAGACAATGCTGCAGACTCCACTGGCTCTCCTTGTCTGGCCAGCTTCTGTTGCTGGGAAAATTGCACACGTCTTCCCCAGCAAGTCCTGGGCAGCTGAGCCGTGCTCAGTTCCAGCTTCTTCTCCTCTTCCCAACTATTCCTGTTACCAAGGTCCCGAGATACCTTACTAGAAACCAAGACTAAGTGATTATCAATGTGATCTTTTGGAAATGCTTTTAGTTTAATTTTTCCAGGCCAGATAATTTTTGCTTTGATGTACTTGGAATGTTTTCCAGAGATGCAAGCATTTCCTTTTGTGGCAAAAACTGAGAGTTGTGTCCTATCTGTTCTATCCTCCCCCCACCCCATCCCCTGCCTGAAATAGAGCTACCCCACCCTCAATATCACTAGGACATGCGGCCACCCAGAATATATACGTCTAGTCTCCTTTCATCATCAGCTTGGCTTGATGATGTGACTAAATTCTAGCCAATAGGAAATAAAGATCTATTTCACCTTAGAGAAAATGTCCTTAATAGGATAGAGCATCCTCTTACGTCTATTTCTTTTTCTCATAAAGTAAAATATAGACATGACAATTGGATCTGGGTCAGCCATCCTGGATCACAAGGTAGAAACAATAGGACAGAAGGAGCTTGGCGTTCCTGATGATTTTGGAACTACTAAAATAGCCCTGGACTTGTTAAGTTTTTATAAGACAGAAATAAATTTTTGTTTTGTTTACACCATGGATATTTTGGGTTTCCTGTCACTCAGTCAAATCTAATCCTAAGTAATATACTCTGTACTGCAAATTTGCCTAAGATTTTAGCAAATAAAATGAATAACAAATACAATATATTAGCATTTATATTTTAAGAGAAAAAGGAAACCCACAGTTTTGTCATTCTAATAGCTCTATTTTCCAATAATACCATTGTTGTTTTACTCAGGTATGTATGTTTCTTAGATTCAAGTTTTTTAAGAAAATTTTATTCTAGCTTTGTAACTAGAATAGCTATTGTGCATTATTCTATAACTGATTTAGAGCTCCCAAATCCTACTTTCTCTTCAATTTACCTATAGATATCTCTCTCCCTCCCTGCCTCCCTCTTCTCCTTCTTTTCATTTTTTCTTTGTTGCTGCTGCTGCTTTCCTCCTCCTTCTCTTGCTTGCTTTACTCCTTTACCTTCTCCTTTTTCATATATTGAGAGAAATGTTTTGGGTCACTTTAAATGTTTTAAAATTATTTTTAAAAAGGAAAATAAACCAGTTTGTGGGTTACTATCTGTAGGACTCAATTTCAGCATTCTTGTACAGTGCTTTAAAGACCCCTGCTCAGCCTTGGCAGAGATTCTGGTCCAAGCATACAATGCATAACTATTTATAGGTGAAGGGTTGTTGTTATCCTTTCACTCTTTTGAAGGATTAAGTCCTAAGAACCTTAATGGATACTCCCTTTGGGTACAATTATGTTGTTTACTAAACACTTTTTTTTGGTTTCAGCTATACCAGATGGACCTTGAAGAAAGATCTCTGTCATGTGTATTTCTGAACACCTCAAAGAATAGTTTATCTGTTGTTCAAGAAGGCAGATAGGCAAGAGAAGTAGCTTCTGAGCATGGGCCGAACTCTGCTCCATTGTATATCATCATCCTTCAACTGCCAAGGCCTAGGGAAGGGATGGCACCACATGGCAGACAATGTGCTTGGGTCGTTTTCAACACCTTGTCTGAGACATTAGGGTCTGCCAAGAGTAGCAAGACTAATACCTCTGTTGGAACAGTGTATTACATAGTGTGTCTATGTGTGTGACCTTGTACTAAAAACACCAGTCAATACAATGGAAAATGTTTTCAACAGTAACTGTAAAAAATCACAAAATGTTCTTCACTTAGATGGTTACTTCTGATATCAACAATTGGTAAATAAAATGAAGACAAAACATTAAATCATAATTCAAAGAAAGAATTTCCATGGAGAAACTTAAGTTTGTGAGGCATAGGCTTGTAACTCTGGTTAATTTCCTTAATCCTGGAAAAGAATTTGGAATACCTTGTGCAGCTATGTTTTATATGTGTCATAGCACACTCACTCTTACTTATTTTTTCTAGATCCTTTAGGACAAGTTAAAAGCTTAGTTGAGATAGTGAAACAAGTGCATTTTGTGTAGCTGTATGGCTTGACTGACAGATAGATGGATGAAAACTTACAATAGAATGAGAAAGTTGTTCAATGGGAATAAAATATTACTGTCACAAATAAGAGAAATTCAGATTCAGCTGTCTGCTAGTCTGCCCCCACCTTCCACCCTGGTTTCTAGTAGAGGGAATAGAAGAAGTGAGGTGAGACTAGTGATTCTGGGTAATCTTTTATCTCTTAAATTTTACTGCTGCGTGACTCATCAGATAAAATTGCTCCCAAGTATTCCTCCAAAGATTTACTCAACCCTGTTTTCTTCTGAAAGTAGCAAGCTATGGTGAGAAGAGATCATTGTAGATTTTTTTTTCTCCCTCTCACTTTCTTCAAACATATCAGTGCTGTCACCTGAACCTATAAACCTTGTTCTCTGGGACAGAAATGATGTTAAATGCATTTTAGGGACAGATTTAACAATCCCCCTCCTCATTCTCAGACAAAGAGAAAAATTATTGTGTCCCTCTACTTTCTCCAGGAGACTTAAGCTGAATAAGGGTCTGTGGAACTAAAGAATCTCAGTCCTACTTGAGAGGCTTCATCAAGAAATGGTCATGTACATGTGGAATAAGCAAGCATCACAAACACCCAAAGTTAGAAGGTTTCAGTGTTGCATCTCTTCCACTTTGAAGGGTATTCAGTGGTTCTGTGGCTCCAGAGGGACTCAGTTGTGATGTCAGTGGTCATGATGGTGGCAGGCATGAACTAGTATCATGCCCTCTGGGAAAACTGTCCTGACAATGTGTTTATATAAGTGATGCCCACCTGCCCCCAAAGCTGTGAGTTCCTGGCAGTCAAGGATAGTGTCTGTCTTATTCACATTGGTAGCTTCAACACCTAGCACTGTCCTGGCACATATGAATTTTTTTGAATGAATGATTTTAATAGCAAACTGCAGGAGGTTCCTTGAACTCCGCAGAATAGCCATTTCTAATACAGCTTCAGACAAGAATGTTGAAATAAATGACAACCATAGGATATAGGCAGTTGCACTTTGTCATGAAAATTTTTTTCCACTTTATTTAGGCATAAATTAGATGTTTTTCCTATAAGAAATGATCACCCAAGGGAAATTACATTAGCAATATTTAGAAGAATAAGACATACTAGACATGGATGGATTCTTTTTAACTTTAAGTATTAAGAATTGCTGTTTAACTGAAACATCTGGTAAGATATATCACTATAAAACATTTTTTTGAATAACCAAAATCTTGTTTACCTATATTGCCATTTACTTTAAGGCAGCTATTCGTCTCTATGGGCCCTATAAAGGGCATCAGAATTTTATGGAATTTATAGTCATTGTAAACACTATCATGTAGCTACTACACATCTTAGCTATGCTAGTCTTTTTTAAACTAGTAAAAGAAGTAAAAGAGGAGAAAACAAAGCAAAATCTGCCTTTCCTGGCAGGTTCATCTGAGAGAAACCTCAAAGTATTACGAATACTTAACAATAGTGTCTGTGTCTGAAACAGCACAAATATTGCTTTCTGATTTTTGAACTCCTTTTGCTGAACAATCTCTAATTTTCTTCCCATCTCTCACAGCTTGCCTAAGAAGTATTTTTGCCTATATCATAATCATGCATTTAAAAATTCTATGATTGTTGGCAATTAATAGGCATGGTCCCCTCCCCTCCCACCCCTTCCCTGCCTTCTTTTTTGATAGAGAGTCTCCCTCTGTTGCCCAGGCTGGAGTGCAATGGTGCTATCTTGGCTCACTGCAACCTCCACCTCCCAGTCGGGTTCAAGCGATTCTCCTGCCTCAGCCGCCTGAGTATCTGAGACTACAGCTGTGTGCCACCATGCCCAACTAATTTTTGTGTTTTTAGTAGAGACAGGGTTTCAATATGTTGGTTAGGCTGGTGTTGAACTCCTGACCTCATGATCCACCCGCCTCAGTCTCCCAAAGTGCTGGGATTACAGGCGTGAGCCACCGTGCCCGGACTGCATGGTTTATTTTTCAAGGGTGAGAAACTTTCCTTCTTTTTAATAATGTTTTCTCTTATTCACACATTTTATAAATAAATATTCAAAGACTTCTAAATAAAACCTTAAAAAATATAATTGTACTGTACAGTAGTTTCATCTTTAATGTTATTAATGAAAATCAAAATTGGAATATTGGGATCAGAGCAACCCAAATGCTTCCTCCATTAGTGACCTGCAATCACTAAAGATTTGATCATCAAAAAGAGGGAAACCCTGGATATTACTAGAGATGTTTCCTTTTACAGTGAGTACTGCTTCATCTCTTCAGTTGTAATTCTATCTATTTAGACTCAAGAAGGCCTTGATGGTACAAGTGAAAGATGAAATTATGTAAATACCTTTGTTAGGCCTAGCTGCTCAAGAAAAGCCTTCCAGCTGAGAAATGGGAGGCATACACTTCCTTTTTCCTTAGTGTTCATGGTAAGTCCAAACCAAAGCTGAAACAGGAGCAACTTGTAGTTTGCATGATCTTTTACTTGTTTTCTAAGTAGAAGAAATAAGGTATTTTATAATTCAAAATTTTAAAATTTAGTAGGTTTTGAGAAGAAAAACAGTATAAAAAAAGGATAGGGGAAACAAAATATCATAATATTTGTCCTTGGATGCTTAATTGGAACCACAGTCCTTTATGTGGTATTTTTGAAGGAGCCACTAGCAAGCTTATCAGAACATCAAGTTCTGGCAAAATGACAGGATTGACTGCCATTGAAATGTGCAAAATAAAAATTTCCTGGCATCTTAAAAAAAATTTTGAAGTCAGTTACTCCACAAGTAAGTCTTACCTAATTTATGAAGCAACAACAACATCAAAAATCTAAATTCTGTTGGTTAGCTGTGAATAATTTTTAGGGCTTATTTATTCAGTACATGCATTTCATTGCTTTCACATGTTAATAGCTATTCATTCACTGTTCCCTCTGAATTGAGCTTAACAAGATTATGCTCTTTTTTCTAATTTATTGAACTAGCATGGAATATATTTATATAAAAATTAGCTGCTTAAATACTTCCTTGATGAAAAACATAGCTGTTTTAATTTTATTATGAATTTTAATCAGGAAAAAAAATGACCTTTGAAATTTTCTTCTGCCTCATTTTATATTTGTGTGTGCTTGTGCTTCTCTCTCTTTATATAATTAGACATCGTTATAATTTAATTAAATTTTATATAAAAAACATGTGACTGGACAGTAGAAGTTTATTTTGAAAGAAAAATCTTAAGGAAACAGTTAATAAATTAATATGACTAACAGAAGACGACCTGTTTTCTTTGAAAATACTAATTCTTCCAGCACAGTGCATCTATTTTACAATAAAACACATTCTGGTTTGCTTTTGATTTAGAAAAAAAAAAAAAAAATCCTCTGAAGCTAATCCAAAAATGCCCTGTTCTCAGTTTCTTTTGATGCAAAGTTCCAAGCCTTTTGGGGATCTGCTGTAATTGTTGCCAGTCTAACAAGTACTTCTTCATACCATACCTAAAATACCAACTCATGAAAATGGTTCTCTGATAAGAGAAACCAAATTTTTGTCTCCTGTTTGAAGATTATAAAAACCTGTATGACTAGAATGAAGCTTTAAATAAGCTGGTGGTCCTTAAAGACTTTAATGTATAAAAGAATGTACCAGAGAGTGTTGTTAAATGTTTATTTTCAAACCCCAGCTTCAAAGAGGCTGATCCAGTAGGTGTGGATTAGGGTTTAGAAATAATTTGTAATGAATAACCTCAAGTGATTATCATGCTGGCTGTCCCGGGATCACATTGAGAATGCAGAGAATACTTATCAAGTTACTAATGCAATTATTCTTTTCAATGTCAAGATGAAAACCAATCGAGGTCATGTCAGCTTTATGAAAGAAATTTGCAGGTGAGTGTGTTTGGTTGTGATTCTTCACACTTACTGCTGGCAGTGAGTTGAAGTTAAAACATAAACTTTTTTTCTTTTGCTTTTTTTTAAGACAGGGTCTCTGTTGTTCAGGCTGGAGTGCAGTGGCATGATCTCGGCTCACTGCAACCTCTGCCTCCCAGGTTCAAGCAATTCTCCTGCCTCAACCTCCCCAGTACCTGGGATTACAGACATGCGCCATCATTCCCGGCTAATTTTTGCATTTTTAGTAGAGACAAGGTTTCACCATGTTGGCCAGACTGTTCTCAAACTCCTGGCCTCAAGTGATCCACCCCCTTCAGCTTCCCAAAATGTTAGGATTATAAGTGTAAGCCACTGCATCCAGCCAAAAGATAAATTTTGGCCCATTTTTAAATTGAATCATTTGTTTCTTTGCTGTTGAATTGTTTGAGCTCCTTATAAATTCTGGTAACTAATCACTTGTCAGATGGACAATTTGCAAATTTTTTCTCCCATTCTGTGTATTATCTCTTCACTTTGTTGATTGTTTACTTTTCTGTGCAGAATTGTTTTAACTTGATGTAATTCCATTTGTCTATTTTTTCTTTTGTTGCCCATGCTTTTGACGTGTTATACAAAAAAAAAAAAAAAAAAAGTCTTGTAGGGTTTTCCCAATGTTTTCTTTTAGTAGTTTATAACTTTACGTCTTAGATTTAAGTATTTAACCCACTTTGATTTGATTCTTGCGTATGGTGAGAGATGGGGTCTAGTTTCATTCTTGTACATATAGTTAGCTGTTTTTCCCAGCACATTTTATGAAGAAACTATCCTTTACTCATTGTATGTTCTTTGACTTTGCTGAAGATGAGCTGGCTGCAAATGCATGGATTTATATCTGGATTCTCTATTCTGTTCCATTGTTCTGTGTGTCTATTTTTGTGCCAGTACCATGCTGATTTGGTTACTATAGCTTTGTAGTGAATTTTGAAATCAGGTTGAAATCAGGTAGCTTGATGCCTCCAGTTCTGTTCTTTTTGCTCAGGTTTATTTTGACTTTTTTTTTTTTTTTGGTTTAATACAAACTTTAAGGTTTGTTGTTGTTGTTGTTTTTCTATTTCTGTGAAGAATGTTATTGATATGTTGATAGGGATTGTATTTAATCTGTAAACTACTTTTGATCGTATTACCATTTTAACAATATTAATTCTTCCAGTCCATGAGCATGGAATATCTTTCCATTTTTTGGTGTCTTCTTCTATTACTTTCATCAGTGTTTTACAGTTTTCCTTGTATAGATCTTTCACTTCTTTGGTTAAATTGATTCTTAGGTATTTTGTATCCTTAGTGGCTATTGTAAATGGGATTGCTTTCTTTATTTCTTCTTTAGATTGCCCACTGTTGGCATATATAAATGCTACTGGTTTTGGTATGTTGATATTGTATCCTGCAACTTTACTGAATGTATCAGTTTTAACAGCTTTTTGGTGAAGTCTTGAAGTTTTTCTAAGTATAAGGTCATGTTATCTGTGAATCTGAATAGACATTCCTTAAAAGAAGACATACAAATGACCAATAGGTAAATGGAAAAATGCTCAACATCAGTGACCAAATACAAATCAGAACTACAATGAGATATCATCTCACTCCAGTTAAAATGGCCTTTATGAAAAAAAAGAAAGAAAGAAACAAAAAATCTCAGGCAATAACAGACACTGGGGTGAGGATGTAAAGAAAGAAGAATCCTTGTACACTGTTGGTGGGAATCTAAATTAGTACAGCCACTATGGAGAACAGCATAGAGGTTCCTCAGGAATTGAAAGCTGGAACTACCATAAGATCCAGCAATTGCACTACTGGCCATATTTCTTACAAAAGGGAAATCCAGTATATTGAAAAGATATCTGCACTCTGTTTATTTCAGCACTAACCATAATAGACAAAAGGTGGAATAAACCTAAGTGCCCATCAGTGAATGAATGGATAAAGAAAATATGGTCTATATATACAATAGAATATTATTAATCCATTAAAAAAAGAATGAAATCCTGTCATATATTAGTAACATGGATGGAAATGGAGGTCATTATATTAAATGCCATAAGTGAAATGCACAAAGTCAAATATTCCATATTCTTATTCATATGCATGTGCTAAAAATGTGTATCTCATGAACATAGATAATCAATTTGTGGTTATCAGAGGCCAAGAAGGTAAGGGGGAGGAAGATTTGAAGAAAAGGTGATTAGCAGATGTTGGGAGCAGGCCCCCCAAAATCTGGCCATAAACTGGCCCCCAAACTGGCCCCCAAACTGGCCATAAACAAAAACTCTGCAGCACTGTAACATGTTCATAATGGCCCTAATGCCCAAGCTGGAAGGTTGTGGGTTTATGGGAATGAGGGCAAGGAACACCTGGCCTGCCCAGGGCGGAAAACCGCTTAAAGGCATTCTTAAGCCACAAACATGAGCGATCTGTGTCTTCAGGACAGGCTCTTGCTGCAGTTAACTAGCCCAACCTATTCCTTTAATTCGGCCCATCCCTTCATTTCCCATAAGGGATACTTTTTTTTAGTTAATTTAATATCTATAGAAACAATGCTAATGACTGGTTTGCTGTTAATAAATATGTGGGTAAATCTCTGTTCGGGGCTCTCAGCTCTGAAGGCTATGAGACCCCTGATTTCCCACTTCACAACTCTATATTTCTGTGTATGTGTCTTTAATACCCTAGCGCTGCTGGGTTAGGGTCTCCCCAACCAAGCAGGTCTCAGCTAGCAGGTACAAATATATGGTTTGATGGCAGAAATAAGATTTAGTGCTAGATAGATCAGTAGGGTGACTGTAGTTCACAATAATTTATTTATATTTTGAAAGCGCTAAGAGAGAATAATTCAAATGGTTCTAGTATTAAAAAAAGAAAACTGTTTAAGTGGGTAGATATCCCAGGTACACTATTTTGACGTTTACACTCTATATCAACATAATACATTTTCACATGTACTCCCAAACCATCTACATCTATTATGCATCAGTAAACATTTTTTGAAAAAAGATAAGACACACAGAAAACATAAATGTGGTCATCTGAAAATGGAGATGCTTGGCTCTGTGTCTGTGTCTGTGTGTGTGTGTGTGTGTGTGTGAGAGAGAGAGAGAGAGAGAGAGAGAGGGGGAGAGAGAGAGAGTCTAGTAATGGAAACTTCCCTTGGCTTAACTGGTACTCATAAAACTAAGTAATCCATTTTGTTGCTGTTGTTGATTTATCAGAAAATTTAACATCACAGGGATTATGTTTGAAAATTATAGGTAACTTAAAAAACTAATTGGTAACAAACATTTTCCAATTTGCACCATTTTATCATGCAACTATTCTCCTTCATTGTTTTTACTTTCAGTGGGTTTTAAATTCCTATTCATCACATCATGACCACAGGGTAGAATTACAAGTCATTTTCCAAGAGAAAGAACCACTGGACCTTAGAACAAAAAGGAAACAAAGCATTTAGTTTAATGGCCATGTTTAACATAAGAATCTGATTTGTTAGAGTCCTTAAGTGTCTGTCTAACTTCTCCAGAAAGCTTAGAGCCTGAAGCAAATGTTTATGTGATATTAATTTATTAGGGAGTGCAATCTCAGCGAAGCAGGTTGTGGGAGAAGGGGAGAGAAGGAGGGAATGTTGCTTACCACTTGGTACAGATTCAGACGATTAGTTGATTTTGCAGGACCATATTCTGAGAGGGTGTATGAACAAATGTTTCTCAAATAAGCCTGTCCACAGGTAGGGGAGGAGATGAATTTCTCCACTGCTTTCTACCTCCCATTGGTCATAGTTTTGCCCCATGGATGCCAATTCTCTTGTATTTCCAGGGTACAAACTTCATCACTAACAGAATTCCTGGGGCAATAAGTCAGAGTTCTGTGGTGCAGTCAGAAGACTAACAACTTTGTGCCCTGTGAGGTTAGTAGCTCAGTGGAGCTGGATGGAGCTCATGCAGAATTTTCGACCATGACAATGCCTCAGGTAAAACAAGTGGCCAAGGGCCTTAGAGATAAGCAAGGCTCTTAGGGGACAGAAAAGAGGGAGGCTTGATCCATTGAAGTTTCCTGTGGGTATGGCAGAATCAAGGGTAAAACATGCTTATGTGAAATGCATTTAAAAAAATTCTGATCATAATTTTTTTAACCATGGCAAACAAGAAAAAGGAAAGCAGGTGACTTTTGCATTGATGTTGTTTCCTTCAGAAAAAATGTATTTTATGTTCTTAAGAAAAAGAAGCAACTGGCATATGTTTCTGACAATATGACAGATTAGACAGATCAGATTATTGAAAAATCTTCTTTGCACAACATACTAGATAAAAAGACAGCCAACATACCTTAAATTTGTAGTGAAACAAGTGAAAAAGTAAGGACATTAAACTGTATTAAGAATAGGAACTTCTGTTGATCAAAAGACATTATTAAGAGATTGAAAGTGCAAGACAGAAGGGAAGAAAATCATAAATAACAAGAACTGTGTTTATATTCAAAGTATATAAAAGGCTCCTGTAAAATAATATACATTTCCAAAAAGTATAGATGAACCACAAGTAAAATGGCTTGATTTTTTCCCCCAAAGGTTATGTTCAGATGTTCAGTGAGGATATGAAAATGCTCTCTGCATTAACAGGGACATGTAAATTAAAACTGCAAGGAGATACCAGCACACACTCACCAGACTACCTAAACTTAAAAAGACTGGGAATGGTAAGGATGCTAATGGGTTTAAGGAGACACTACTCCAAATATGGCCCCATGGCATATTGAATATTTTAATCTGAGGAAATTAGAGAAATGATAGGTGCAGGAAGGACTTTCTAATCTTCTCCTGAAGCATGTCATAAGCCCCTCCTGTGAGGGAGTCTCCTGCTTTTCCTGCAAAAGCAGCATCATTATCTCTGAAGACAGATGGATGCCAAGAAGAATCTGAGTGACCAGGTCTTGCTAAATTTACCCCAGTCAACTACCTTCAGCTTGCATCCCTTTTTGTTCTATCTCATTTGCCTACAATTCTCTGCTTTTCATTAAACCCAGTATAAAAACACTCAGGTTTAATTGTTTCTTCAAGTCTTCCTTTCATTATGAAAGCTCCCATGTTGTAAAACATAGATTAAATACATTTTTTGTGCTTTTCTCTTGTTAATTTTTGTTGTTGTTGTTGTTATAGAGGCCTCAGCAGAGAAATTAGAAGGGTATAAGAGAATCCTTACCATGTAAAAAAACTGGAATTCTACAATTTGCTGGTGGTATACATCAGCACAACTATTACGGAAAACTGTTTGGTAGTATTACCAATGAAGGGGTTCAAAATATGCCACCTGAAAATATGTCATTTTGGAAAATGGAATGTTTTGAGCTAAAGGCAATTGAGAACTAGCAGGCCCAGAAAAAACTTTTAATTTCCTCCTTAACCACTTAAAATAGTGCATAAATTTCGACTTTTATAAAAGAAATTTTCATCAGTAAAGATATCTGTATTAGGAAGAATTACTCTCAGAGACAATTTTTATCACCTGAGAGACTCTTAAAGGCATAACAAGGCAACTTTTATTTACTATACATTTTCTCCTCTCACCCTCCCATAATTTACCTCCTCCCCCATACCCAGAAGCTCCAAATCCATTTCTTTGCATAGCCCAGGACAATATATGTCTCAATGGAGTCTCAGTAGTCTTAGGCTACTTCAAGTCTTATATATTTTTTGGAAATTTCCATGCATACATATATATGTAATAATTTTTTCCTTCTGTTATCCTGTGTTATGTCAAATTAACTCTTAAGGCAGCCAGATAATCTAGAAGTGTAGAAGAAAGCTTTTTTTTGTTCCCTACACTGGTCTTAAGAGTATGTATATCCTACAATCCAGAAATTCCATTTCTAGCATACACTTGTGAAAGAAAAAATAACTTGGGCCCCTTCATGCTAGAAACTGCTCAGGGCAAATCTGCATCCCATTCTATTCAAGTCATCCCTCTACTCACAGAGATAGATGCATATCCTGATTGCCTCCTTTGGAATGACTTATCAGACACTCAAAAGAATGTAACCATTTGTCTCTCACCTACCTATAGCCTGGAAGTCCCTAGGGGAAGCCTTGCTTTGAGTTGTCCCCACCTTTCTGGATGGAACTAATGTACTTCTTACATATATTGATTGATGTCTCATGTCTCCCTAAAATGTATAAAACCAAGCTATGCTCCGACCACCTTAGGCACATGTTGTCAGGACTTCCTGAGGCTGTGTCATGAGCATGTCCTCAATTTCGATAACCATTTATGTCCTCTAGCTCAGGCTTCAGTTCTTTGTGATCTACGTTCATTCAGACTGGGAGAGTTCCATTGTCTCCTCAGGTTCACATGTTTGGCAAAGTCTCTTTCAGATAGCCTCAAGTCAGATTTACTTTTTGTCCACTGTGATGGCTTCCAATTACAACTAGTCTCTCTCTTCTTAGTAGCAGTATTTAAAAACCCTGAAACAATTTTTTGAACAGAGATTTCCTTCAAAATATGAAAGGCATTATACTTCTATTTGTTACAACAATGAAAAATTTGTTCTTTCCAGGAAGGGGTACCTAAGAATAACGGATAAGAGTCATAATACATCAAGAGATGTATTTCCCCCAAGAGAATGGAAAATACATTCTTAAAAGCATGGTGAATATTAAGGGGGCTTTCGTTTTACAAAGGAGAATTTAAATGGTCAAATGTCTTCTGGAACACATATTTGCCTCATGGGGTTGTAAAAATTAGAAATAAGAACAGTGAAGTACCTGGTGCATAGTGGGTGCTAAGTCATTTATTATTAATTTCAGAGTCCTTCCTCCAGGGAACTTTTCCACCAACTTTTAAAATTATACTTTGGAAGGCAATTAATTTTAGTTTCTTATTTGATTCAGCCTTTAATTCACATTTATTCAATTTTCTTAGTTGTGAAAGCTGTTGAGTAGAAATACTAAATAATTGGCTAAAGGAAGACTATTTCTTACATTAGATATATAACTGTACTACATTAGCTCCTGAATTTCTGCATGATTCTGACATTTCACTGAGTTTGGACTGGGAGTTTCATCACATGGTAAAACTCTCTTCAGAGAGTTCTGACTTGTGATACTGACATTTCTGTATGCCCTTCATCTCACAATAAGATCTATATATAAATGATGACTTTGTTTAAAACAAAAGTATAACTTCGCTCGAGGTAAGCAGCCCTTGACTCAATTAGAAAAAGATTGAATTGAAGAGCAAAAATGTATTGCTTTTCTTGCCGCATTGTCCTCCAACAAAGAAAATCAGAGTTGGGAAATGCTCTAAACTGATTCTGCCTGATGGCTGAGCATAGAGTTTACCTTTGTAAAAAGTGAGAAATTAATAGAGATAACAAGGGAAGTTACAATTTGTAATAGCACTCTGGGGAATGAGAGGTGAGTTTGTGACCATTGGCATCACAGATTTGTGTGACAACCTGATGTTCTGTTTCATGCTCAGAGACCTACCACACTGTCATATTCCCTACACAAATGTCCTCAGAAAAAAAAAATTGTAGAAATATATATCTAAGAGCATGCATATGGTATAGAGCTTAGACCATACTTTAGGATCCGTCTGTCTTGGGTTTAAATCCTGACTTTGCTACTTCCTAACTGAAGGTGATAAACAGAGATTAGCATTTTCAAAAGCTTGGCGGTGGAAGCCAAGCAAAACTTAAGGTTGAGGAGGAGTTGTGGGAGGAAGATTAATATGAGGGAGCTTGAGCATGTTTATAACCTGAGGACCCGAAGAATTTAAAGAGGGTGTAGAGGGAGTATTTATTTAAGTTAATGTTTCCTTGTGTGAAAAACAGGCATAACACAGATCTATTCAAGGTTGATATTGGAATTAAATTAGAGTATTTTATGTGTATCATATATATGTATACATATACTTTTAATCTGTTTTGTGCTACTATAACAAAATGCCACAGAGTGGGTAATTTATAAAGAGTAGAAATTTATTTCTGACAGTTCTGGAGGTTTGGAAGTCCAAGATCAAGGTGCTGGCATCTGGTATCTGTTAAGAGCTGGGTATCTACTCCCAAGATGGTGTCTTGAATTCTCTATCCTCCAGAGCAGGGGAAAACTGTTCTTACATGGCAGAAGAGCAGAAGAGGAGAAACCCACTCCTGCAAGCCCTTCTTGTAGTGGCATTCATCCATTCATGAGGACTCTCCTCATGACATAAACACCTCCCATTAGACTCCACCTCCCAACCCTGTTGCTTTGGGGATTAACTTTCAGCATGAGTTTTGTAGGGGACAAAACAATTCAAACCACAGCACATATATATATATACGTGCACACACACACACACATGCGTGTGTGTGTATGTATGAGTATACATACATGCATACATATATAACACATTTATTTTTATATGTTAATATGTATATATAAAATATGTAATAGGCATATTATATATACATTATGTATAATGTATATCCATATATAACACCAATGCATCACAGAGTAGGTACTGAGTACCTTGGTACCTCATATCTGTATTCAGCAAATTATATCTGTAAGCAAAACTGGAAGTATTTCTGGGGTTATGAGATAAAATTGGATGGTAAAATTTGGTTAAAATTAGACTGTTAGCAGCCTTTCTCAACTAGGATTCCTTATTTGAACAACATAAAATTATTTGAGTGTCTACTTTCTCAATTCTTGCAAAGATGTTATATGACTAGTGCCATTTTAGATGCATTAGAGATAATTCATTATGTATAATCATTGGTTACTTTAGGGCATCAGCACTTATTTTGCAAAACCAGTTGTGAAAACTTGTTTACATTAACATAAGCAGACTATTAATAGATATGGAAATGATTATTATAAAAAAAGTTTACTGTTGCTTCATTATATTGTACTGAATTGTACAGAAGCCCAGCATAGAATTCCTTTAAGGATCCAAGCTATGAGATTATCTAAAAGCTTTAGACCCAGGCAGCAGTCTATACTTAATGATTTATTTTTGAAATCATACCTTTTTTATTTATGAATATGACTTTATACACATGGTATTAAAAAAATTAAGAAAGCTTTATGATGCTTAACAGAGAGGCTTTAACCTCAGATGGCTGCAAGTCTTTATTGTAGCTCCAAAACTCACTATGGTTGTGTGCCCGGGCATCTGAGTTTTCAGTTCCTTCATCTGCCACAATCGCAATACTCATTATATCATTGTTAATATTAAAAGAGAATATATATAAAGTGTTTAAGACAATGGCTGGGACATGATAGGTGTAAATAAATTGCAAACCCTAATTTTATTAATTGAGCATATGACCCATTTTGAACATAAGCATACATGATGATTTCCTCAAAATTATTACTCATTGAATATTATCACTATCTCCAAAAGGACCAAAGAGAATCTTATTTTAGGTGTTTGTATCAGTTATAATAACTAGGGTATGTTGCAATTAAAACATACCCCAAATTTCTTCAAAATAATATAAAACAGCATAGTTTATTACTTACTCATACTATATGTCTTTTGCATGTCAATAATGGGGGTGTGGTGGGAAGTTCTGCTTTCTGTCCTCCTCTGTGACTCAAACTGATGGAGGGATGCTTCGCGGTTGAGAAAGCTATGAGTCACAGTAAAGGAGTAGTGATATGAAGATTTAAGCATTGTCAAATGCTTTCAACTGTAAAAGACAGTTGTCTTTACTCACAGTCCATGAGCAAAAGAAACTCACATGACCATGTTCAACCACAAGATCTCTGGGAAATGTAATCCTCTCATGTCCCTAGATGTAGGGGAAAACCAAACGTTGGTCCACAGTGAGTGTCTACTACAGTAGCATAAGGCACTTACTGAACTAAACAAACAAACAAATGATAAATTAAGCATTTCATTTATACGGAATAGTTTTCTTGTTATTTTACATAATGGAATCAATTTTAACTTTATTAATGCTTAAAATGAAATGAGGCTCAAACTGAAGTCTTTAAATTTTGCAATAGTCTCTCAATTCTGTTTTAATTCATTTTCCCTTTGATTCCATGAGACTATTTGTCATATAGTTGATACATTAGATCCTCATTATTCGCAGATTCCACATTTTCAGTTCATCTACACACTAAAATTTACTTATCCTCCCAAAATCAGTTCTCACAGAGCTGATTTGACGACACGTGCGGAGCAGTGAAAAATTTGAGTTGCTCAATGTGCACATTCCCAGATAAGGCAGAGCATCGAAACACTGCCTTCTTGTTAGCTGTCATACTGTAAAAAAGTGCCCCTTTTTGGTTTATTCAGTGGCACTTTCTGTTTTTTTTTTTTTTTTCATTTTGTACATTTTCTTGATAATTTTGCCTGTAGCTTAATTTGTAGATGTACAATTAAAAAAACAAATAATATGCAAATCCCTACTAATTGAATATTTTTTCCTGGTGACTTGTACTATAAAGTTAGATGTAAGTTTTAAATGAAAACAGTAAACATAAATAATTAAATATGGCATAGTTTGTTAATTATGGGACACAGTTTAACATTCTGACAAAACATAAAATAGTATCACAAATGAGATACAAATGGAATAATATTGTATATGTATCCTGAATCCTACAAGTCAAAAATAGGTATCCTTACCTATAATTGAACATAATGAATCCTGATACAGATTTCTGTAAATTTTGTAAATTGAGTGATATGAAAGAATTATCATATACAATGCTAAAACCAAAATTGCTGTGTTCAAAACTTTATTTTCTTGAAGTTAGATACCATTAAGAAAAAGATGTATGGGCTTTCTGGTTTTTAAATTTATGTTTCAGTGTGTGGTTCTTCTCCATTTCAAATAAACAAATGAAAAGTGAGCTGCTGGCATCAGGAAGAAAGATAATTTTTCTTCCCTTTTCCTTCAAGTTATTATAAATAAGGGAAGGAACTGACTTTTAGGGAATAGGCCTTGTTAGACTGTCAGTATATTTCTTTAGGGTCCATTTTTTTTTTATTCTTACATAAGAGATCCTAACTCCTTCCATTTATCCTTGTCCATTAACTAAAACTGGAGATGTCAGGGAAACAATAATTTATATGATAAAAGGCTGGTATGTTAGGAATGACCGTCTCTGAATTCTTTATGAACAACTAGGCAGCATAAGGTGGCAGACGGGTTAATCCAGGAGACTATAAATTGACCTGCATGTAAATCTGGTGTATGCCCATCCCTCATAATTAGTTTGTTAGGCAGTGCAGCCAGTTCTTGTTAATCAACAGGATTCTACAATCCTCACTTTAGCTTCATTTCATACTAGGAAAAGAGCATTTCTATACCTCTCATAGTTAATGTGGCATTCTCATACTTTCTTTCTAATCTGTGCCTCTAATCACAAGAATACTTGCGATATGACGTGCCACAGTTATTTGTGACAAGAAGCCATGGATCCCTTCATTCTCTGCCCCTCCACCCATATCTATGGATCTATCTCTCTATTGATCTGTCATCTATCTAGTCATCCATTCATCTATATTCTCGTTATTATAGACAGGAGCCTTAAATGACTTGATCATTATTTCAGGTTAAAAAAAAATGAGCAACAATCCCCCCGGTCATGAAGTTATAATTCAAGCCTCTTCTCTATTAAATTGCTCTCAGGTAATAATGTAGAGAGAAACTGGCACAAACCCTACAAATGATTTTCTATTTTTAACTATATCCCCCTTGTTGTACCTGGGTAGACTTTGTGCTCATTAGTCT
Organism: Mandrillus leucophaeus; assembly: GCF_000951045.1. NCBI lineage: Eukaryota > Metazoa > Chordata > Mammalia > Primates > Cercopithecidae > Mandrillus > Mandrillus leucophaeus. The sequence goes on along the minus strand of NW_012108931.1, from coordinate 493,083 downwards.
TTGGCTCCTACTGATTTTGTGCTGTGTTGGCAGTCATGTGATAAACCTCTGCACAAGATGCTGGGGGAATATCTAGCCTTTACTTCTGCAGCCTAATGACAGTCAGATCCAAGAGATGAGTACATCTGAGGAGTCAAAATGCTTCTGTGTCAGAATTTTATGGCAAGAGAAAGCAAGTTGGGACACTGGTTATTTTCTGGGACATCAGCTACTGATTTATGAACTTGATGGGACCTCCCTACTTATTACTTTACAATTAAATGAAGGTTATTTTAAATGTTGATTGTTAGGTTGTAATGTCCCCCCCATCCCGCCCCGTTTTCATTGGAAATGTCATTTACAGATTGTTACTTAACACATAGTAAAAAGTGTGGAGTTTTTGAGCAGTTAAAAAAGAGCATTGTGCCACAGAGGCCACTGTAAGATTTGTAACAGAGTTCTGAATGTATTTTACTCCTTGATTCCAGCTGTGATAAGCCTAGGTTTGTTTCTTTTTGTTAGTTTGTTTTTTTAGAAGAATAAATCATGAAAAAAAGGAAAAAGAGTAGTACTGGTGTGACCTTAAGTCAACTAAAGGTGAGCTACTGGTATCAGGAAGAAAGAGAAAAGATGTAGAAAAGCCTAATGAACTGCTGATGTGAGACTTGAAGAGCCAAGAAACAGGTCTGAGGCTAATGATGTCGTGAGGATGGAGAGAGAGATTAGGAAATCTGAGAAGGTCTCAGGACACATGATGAATCCGAGGAAACTGTTTATTTGCCAACCTGTGGGAAAGGTATGGAGGCCATTTAAAAGTTGGTGTTTTCTGAAATAAATTTCTACTGGCAGTCTGCAGATGAAAAGACCTATTATATTGTCGTCAACCCATTACATTTTATCCTAGGCCCTGTTTGGAAGAGTCCTTGATAAGAGAAGCATCAATTTTCCAATAAGAAGTAAATGGAGGTAGGATGAACTTACCCACCCTCTTCCCTACTCTCCAAACAGTCATCAGGCTTATGCAGTAAGTATCTGGATGGAGGTTACAACTACGACAGCATCTCAAAGAGAAAGCATTGTGCAGTGGTAGGTTATGGGTTTGAATTTGGTGTAAACTGGAGCCAGGTTTGAATTCTGGGTGTGTAACTTGCAAACTGCTCTTTGAGCTTCAGATTCCTTATGGCTGAAATGGGGTTAACAATATTGACCTCACATTTTTGTGAAGATTAAATATTAAATGAACCCATGCATTTAAAAAATTGAGTAAAATGCTAAATCTAGAGAAGGTACTCGGTTAGGGGTCGCATTTACTATTATTTACTTCATCAGTGTCATGTCATGTGTTCAACAATCAGAAGCATAACTTAGAATCTCCTGGAAAGTGGAACAGACATTTGTATTTTGATTCTAGAGATTCTGATGCACCCAAGGCTAAGAACATTGGCCTTGGGGTCTGTGACTTGATGCAATTTCCTTGGACCTGGGCTATACCCAGCTGTGGAAACACAAGGTGATAGGAGGTCCTTGGGATGCTGCAGTGGGTGATGGGGAACTCCCTAATGCCTCTCTGCATGGCTGGTGTGAAGTCATGAAGATAACAGAAAAATCTATGTTCTCCCCTCTAAAAAATTTACCCCTCAAATTCAGAATAATACTGCTTTTTGGGTATCTATTTCTAAAGATTTCCCCTAATATTTGCCTTAAAGTTATATCTTCTCTAAGACTATTGTTGCCCTGGACCCCTATGTCTTCTCTGTCTTTGTCCCAATATACAATTTTTTTTTTTTTTTTTTGAGGTGGAGTTTCGCTCTTGTCACCCAGGCTGGAGTCCAGTGATGTGGTCTTGGCTCACTGCAACCTCCACCTCCTGGGTTCAAGTGATTCTCCTGCTTCAGCCTCCCGAGGAGTTGGGATTACAGGCGTGCACCATCATGCCCAGCTAATTTTTGTATTTTTAGTAGAGATGGGGTTTTGTCATGTTGGCCAGGCTGGTCTTGAACTCTTGACCTCAAGTGATCCACCCGCCTTGGCCTCCTAAAGTGCTGGGATTACAGGCGTGAGCCACCACTTGGAACTCTGAGGGTTAACCTATTAAGCCAGTTCAGCACAGTAACTGAATCTAACATCTCTAAAAAAGAGCTCTTAGAATTTAATGCCTCTCTTCTATCAAAGGAATTAAATATTATATGATTTATGCCTATGAGTGATGGTTTGTGTTTTCATTTACAAACTGTCAACATAACCACCCATCTCGTGATGGTTTGTGTTTTCATTTACAAACTGTCAACATAACCACCCATCTCCAAAGCTTTTGTCTCTTTTAAGCATACAGAAATAAATTAAGATTGCTGTAATGGCAGTGGGAATGGAAAGGAGAGGATGGATTCATGACCCATTTAGAGGGTACAGTTGACAAGATTTACTGGAAAGGAGAGTGAGTATTGAGCTTAACACTGAAATTTCAAAATTGTGCAACTAGATGGATAATGGTCATATTTCACTAAAATAGGACACAGGGCCAGGAGCAGATTTTGGGTTGCATTATTTAAATTCAGATAAGTTTTGTTAAGTATGAAGTGCTAAATGGGATGATTGGTAAGTAATTGTATACATGGTTTGGGGCTAAGAAGTCAAGCCTAGATTCATGATCTAGAAAACTTGAATTACTCATATCAAGAGGATTTTGCAATGTGCAATTAATTGTACATATTTAACTGCTAGAATATATTGTCATAATATTAGACACATTATGTATGTTGTTTCTTAACTTTTTAAAAAAATTTAATTTTTAATTGTTATGGTACATAGTAGGTATATATACTTATGCAGTACATGAGATATTTTGAGACAGACATACACTATATAATAATCAAATCAGGGTAAATGGGGTATACATCTCCTCAAGCATTTACCATTTTGTTGTATTACAAATATTTAAATTTTACTCTTAGCTATTTTAAAATGTACAATAAATTATTGCTGACTATAATCACCCTATTGTGCTATCAAGTATTAGATCTTATTTGTTCTATCTAAATATATTTTCATATCTATCAATCATCCCCACTTTTCCCCTCCCCTACCCACCACTCTTCCCAGCCTCTGGTAACCATCATTCTACTCTCTACCTCCATGTGTACATTTTAAAACATTTTTAGCTCCCACAAATGTGAGAACATGCAAAGTTTATCTTTCTATGCCTGGCTTATTTCCTTTAACATAATGTCTTCCAGTCCTTCCATGTTGTTGCAAATGACAATATCTTATTCTTTTCTATGGATGAATAGTCTTCCATTGTGTATATGTACCATATTTTCTTTATCCATTCATCTGTTGACAGGCACTTAGATTGCTTGCAAACCTTGGCAACTGTGAATAGTGCTGCAATGAACATGGTAACTCTGACTTACAGGTTTTATTTCATTTGGACAAACAGCCAGTAATGGGATTGCTGGATCACATGGTAGTTTTATCTTTAGTTTTTGGAGGAACCTCTGTGCTGTTTTCCATAGTGGCCGTACTAATTTACATTCTCACCAACAGTGTACAAGGATTCCCTTTTTTCCACATTCTCATCAGCATTTGTTATTGCCTGTCTTTTGGATAAAAGTCATTTTTAACTGAAGTGAGATGATCTCTCATTGAAGTTTTGATGTGCATTTCTCTGATAATCAATAATGTTGAGCACCTTTTCATATACCTGTTTGCCTTCTTTTCTCAAAAGAAGATGTACAAATGGCAAACAGGTATATGAAAAGGTCTATTCAGCTCTTTTGCTTATCTTTAAGTTGAAATACTTGATTTTTTTTCCTATAAAATTGTTTGAGCTCCTTATATATTATAATTATTAATCCATTGTCAGATGGATAGTTTGCAAATATTTTCTCTCATTCTGTGGGTTATCTCTTCATTTTGTTAATTGTTTCCTTTGCTGTGCAGAAACTTTTTAACTTGGTATGATTCCATATATCCATTTTTAGCTTCGGTTGCCATATTTGCCCAGACCAATGTCCTGGAGAATTTCTCCAATGTTTTCTTTTAGTAGTTTCAGGTTTGACATATTAGATATAAGTAATTAGTTTTGATTTGATTTTTGTATATGATGAGAGATAGGAGTCTAGTTTCATTCTTCTATACATGGATACTCAATTTTCCCAGGACTATTTATTGAAGAGACTGCCCTTTCTCCACTGTATGTTCTTTGCACCATTGTTCAAAATGAGTTCACCACAGATGTACAGATTTATTTCTGGGTTCTCTATTGTGTTTCATTGGTCTATGTGTCTATTTTTATGCCAGTATCATGTTGTTTTGGTTCCTATAGTTCTGTAGTCTAATTTGAAGTCAGATAATGAGATTTCACCAGTTTTATTATTTTTGTTCAGGATGGCTTTGGCCTTCTGGGTCTTTTGTATGTCGATATAAATTTAATGATTATTTTTTCTACTTCGGTGAAAAATGTCTTTGGCATTTTAATAGACTTTCCATTGAATCTGTAGATTGCTTTGGGTAGTATGGACATTTTAATAATATTGATTTTTTCCAATCCATGAACGTGGAATATCTTTCCATTTTTTTGTGTCCTCTTCAATTTCTTGCATCAGTGTTTTATACTTTTCATTGTAGAGATCTTTCACTTCTTTGGTTAAGTTAATTCACAGATACTCAATTTTATTTGTAGCTTTTGTAAATGGAATTACTTTCTTGATTTCTTTTTCAGATTGCTGAAAAAAGAAACAATACGTTGACATACAGTAATCCTACTGATTTTTGTATTTTTATTTTGTATCTTGGAAATTTACTGAGTTTATCATTTAATAATTTTTTGGTGGAGTCTTTAGAATTTCCCAAGTATAAGATCATATCATCTGCAAAGAAGGATAATTCGATTTCTTCCTTTCCAATTTGGATGCCTGTTATATCTTTCTCTTGTTTGTTGCACTAACTAGGACCTTCAATACTATGCTGAATAACAGTGGTGGTGAAAATGAGCATCCTTGTCTTGTTCCAGGTCTTAGAGGGAAGGCATTTGGTTTTACCCTGTTCAGTATGGGTCTGTTGAATATGGTTTTTATTGCACTGAGTTGTGTTCTAACTGGGTTTGTTGTATATGGCTTTTATTGTGCTGAGGTATGTTCCTTCTATACAGTTTTTTGAGAATTTTTATCATGAAGGATGTTGAATTTTATCAAATGCTTTTTCAACATCAATTAAAATAATCATATGATTGTTGTTCTTTATTCTGTTGATATGATGTATCACATTGATTGACTTGCATATGTTGAAACATTCTTGCATCCTTTGGATAAATCCCACTTGATCATGATGAATGATATTTTTAATGTCTTGTTGAATTTGGTTTGCTATTATTGTGTTGAGGATTTTTGCATCAATGTTCATCAGAGATATTGGCCTGTAGTTTTGTTTTTTGATGCATTTGTGTCTGGTGTTGGTATATGGGTAATGCAGGCCTCGTAGAATGAGTTTGGAAGTATTCTCTCCTCTTCTATTTTTAACAATAGCTTGAGTAGAATAGATATTAGTTCTTTTTTAAATGTTTGGTAAAATTCATCAGTGAAGTCATGGAGTCCTGGGATTTTCTTTTCTGGGAGACTTTTTATTATGACTTTGATTTTATTATTTACAATGTATCTATTCAGGTTTTGAATTTCTTCATGGTTCAATCTTGGTAGGCTGTATGTGTTTAGGAATTTACAAAATTTTTTTCCAGATTTTTCAATGTATTAGCATATAGTTATTATAGTAGTCTCTACTGATCCTTTGACTTTATGCAGTATCATTTTTAATGTCTTGTTTTTAATCTCTGATTTGATTTATTTGAGTCCTCTCTTTTTTTTCTTAGTCTGGCTAAAATTTTGTCAATTCTTTTTATCTTTTCATAAGACCAACTTTCAATTTCATTGATCTTTTGTATTTTATTTGATTTCATTTCATTTATTTCTCCTCTAATCTGTTATTTTCTTTATTCTACTAGCTTTAGGTTTGGTTTTCCTCTTGTTTTAATTCCTTAAGATGTATCATAGGTTACTTGAATTTTTCTACTTTTTTGATATAGGTGCTTATTGCTATAAACTGTGCTCTTAGTACTGCTTTCTCTGTATCTCATAGATTTTGTCATGTTGTATTTTCATTTTTATTCATTTCAAGAAATTTTAAAATTTCCTTCTTAATTATTTCATTGACCCATTGGTCATTCAGGAGCATACTGTTTAATTTCAATATGTTTACATAGTTTCCAAAATTTCTTTTGTTATCGATATTTAGTTTTATTCCACCGTAGTCAGAGAAGACGCTTGATATAATTTCAAGTTTTTGCGAATGTTTTAAGACTTGTTTTGTGACCTAACATATGGTCTATCCTTCAGTACGATCCATGTGCTGAGAAAAATGTGTATTCTGTAGCCATTAGATAAAATGTTCTGTAAATATCTGTTAGGTCCATTTGGTCTATAGTACAGATTAAGTCCAATGTTTCTTGTTAACTTTCTTTCTGGAAGCTCTGTCTAATACTGAAAGTGAGGTGTTGAAGTCTCCAGCTATTAATGTATGGGGGCCTATCTCTTTCTTTAGATCTAATTTGCTCTATATATCTGAGTCCTGCAGTGTTGGGTGCACATATATTTATAATTGTTATATCCTCTTTCTGAATTGATCCCTTTGTTATTGTATAATGTTGTTCCTTGTCTCTTTTTAAGATTTCTGTCTTGAAATCTATTTCACCTTATGTAAGTATAGTTACTCCTGCTTTTTTTTTTTTTTTGGTTTCCATGGGTATGGAATATCTTTTTCCATCCCTTTATTTGTAATCTATGTGTGTCTTTATAGGTGAAGTGTGTTTCTTGTAGGCAACAGATCATTGGGTCTTGATTTTTTTTCATCCATTCAGCCACTCTATGACTTTTGATTGGAGAGTTTAGTCTATTTACACTTAATATTATTATTGTCAAGTAAGGACTTACTTCTGCCATGTTGTTGTTTGTTTTCTGGTTGTTTTGCAGTCTTCTCTTCCTTCCTTTCTGTCTTCTTTTTTGTGAAGGTGGTTTTCTCTGGTGGTAAGTTTTAATATCTTGTTATTTTGTATTTGTTGTAGAATTTTTTGATTTGAGATTATCATGAGGTTTGCAAATAACATCTTATAACCCAGTATTTTAAAGTGATGGCAACTTATCACTGGTTGCAAAAGCAAACAGACAAACAAACAAATGGGTAAAGACAAAACTAATACAAACTCTATACTTTAACTTCATTCCCCCCCACCCATTTAACTTTTTATTGTTTCTATTTATATCTTATTAAACCATCTATATCTTGTCAAGTTGTTGTGATTATTATTTTTTATTGGTTAATCTTTTAGTCTTTGTACTCAAGATATGAGTAGTTTATACATGACAATTAAAATGTTATAATATTCTGTGTTTGTCTGTGTACTTACTTTTTTTTTTTGAGACAGAATTTCACTCTTGTTGCTCAGGCTAGAGTCCTGTTGTACAATCTCAGCTCACTGTAACCTCCACCTCCAAGGTTCAAGCGATTCTCCCGTTTCAACCTTCCAAGTGGCTGGGATTATAGATGTGTGCCATGACGCCCAGATAATTTTTGTAATTTTAGTAGAGATGGGGTTTCACCACATTGGCCAGGCTGGTCTGGAACTGACTTCAGGTGATCACCTGCCTTGGCTCCCAAAGTCTTGGGATTACGTCAGCCACCGTGCCCGGCTGTGTACTTACTATTACCAGTGAATTTTGTACCCTCAGATGATATCATTTTGCTCATTATCACCCTTTTATTTCAGACTGAAGAACTGTCTTTAGCATTTCTTGTAGGACAGGTCTGGTGTTGGCAAAATCTATCAGCATTTGTTTGTGAAACTCTTTATTTCTCCTTCATTTCTCCATCCTATTCTAGGATAAAAGTTTCTTTCCTTCAGCACTTTAAATATATCCTGCCACTCTTTCCTGGCTTGAGAGATGTCCACTGAGTTGTCTGCTGCCAGAAGTGTTAGAGCTCCTTTTTATGTAATTGTTTCCTTTCTCTTGCTGTTTTGTTTAGCATTGACCTTTGGGAGTTTGAATATTAAATATCTTGAGGTAGTCTTCTTCGGGTTAAATCTGCTTGTGTTCTGTAACCTTTCTTTACTTACATTTTGATATCTTCCTCTATATTTGAAAAGTTCTCTGTTATTTCCCCTTTTAATAAACTTTATACCCTGATCTCTCTCTCTCTAACTCCTCTTTAAGGGTGAAAACTCTTAGATTTTTACTTTTGAGGTTATTTTCTAGATCTTGTAGGTGTGCTTCATTCTTTTTTATTCTCTTTTGCCTCCTCTGACTATCTATTTTTAAATAGCTTGTCTTCAAGCTCATTGACTATTTCTTCTGCTTGATCAATTCTGCTGTTGAAAGACTGGTGCATTCATCAGGGTTAATTGAATTTTTCAGCTCCATAATTTCTGCTTGATTTTTAAAAATTATTTCCATCTCTTTGTTAAATTTATCTGATAGGATTCTAAATTCCCTGTCTTGAATTTTGTTGAGCTTTCTCAAAATAGCTATTTTAACTTCTCTGACTGAAAGGTCACATATCTTTGTCACTCTGAGATTGGTCTCTCATACCTTATTTAGTTTCTTTAGTGAGGTAATGTTTTCCTAAATGATCTTGATGCTTGTGGATGTTTGTCAATGTCTGGTCAATGAAAAGTTAGGTATTTATTGTCATCTTCACAGTTTGGGCTTATTCATACCCATACTTCTTGGGAAGGCTTTACAAGTATTCAATGGGAATTGAATGTTGTGATGTAAGTCTTTTGTCTTTGCACCTGTATCTACATTAGGGAGCATCCTAAAAACCCAGTAACATTGTGACTCTTGCAGATTCATAGAGGTACTACTTTGGTGGTCTTAGATGAGATCTGGGCAAATTCGCTGGATTACCAGGCAGAGACTCTTGTTTTCTTCCCTTACTCTTCCCCAAATAAGCAAAGTCTCTCTCTCTGTGCTAAGCTGCTCAGAACTGGGGATGGAGTGATGCAAGAACCCCTGTGGCCTCCACCACTGAGACTGTGCTGGGTCGGACTTGTAGCCAGGACAGTATTGGACAGTACTGGGTCTCATCCAGATCCTGTGATGTCTGTTTCCTGGCTACCACTCTTGTCTTTTTAAGGCCCAAGAGCTCTTTAATAAGCAGGTGGTGAATCCAATCAAGCTTGTATCTTTCCTTTCAGGGCAGCAAGTTTCCTTCTAGCCCAGTGTGGGTCTAGAAATCTTATCTAGGAGCCAGGGCCTATAATTGGTAGCTTTAGAAATCTACTTGGTACTTTATTTTACCATTCTTGAGCTGGTACCCATACCGAAGTTGCAAGACAAAGTCCTTTTTACTCTTTCCTCTCCTTTTCTCAAGCAGAAGGGGTCTCTCCCCATGGCCACCAAATCTGGTAATGTGCTGGGTCACACCTGAGACCAGAATGACCCTGAGGTGTCACTCAAAGCCCATGGTGAGTGCCTCCCTACAATGATGTTTATTCAAGGCCCAAGGGCTCTTTCGTTAAAAGGGGATGAATTCTGTCAGGACTGAGTTCTTCGTTCAAGGCAGCAGGTTCCCTTCTGGTCCAACATTTGTCTAGAAATATCTGGGAGCTAGGGACTGGATGGGGGCTTTAGGATGCTGCTTGATGGTTTATGTTACTGTGCCTGAGCCAGTAGCTCAAAAAAAAAAAAAAAAAGATACAATCAAGCTATCTATCTTCAATTGGTTAATTACTCAATTCTACCACGAGGAAGAAATTATTACAAGGTATTAGAAAACCTCACTGTATTACTGTAAGTGTATATTCTCAAAAAGACAGTTGTCTATTAAGAAAAGCTGGTTTATGAATTCTGCACCTCTGTACTGACCTAACTTCAACTAAACAACAAAATAGCATTTGAGTTTTTATTCCCACTCTCTACAGTGGCAAAACAAAGCATGAATTTTTTAGAAAACTGCACAAGTATGAAATCTAGAAATATAGCATACCTTTATCATACCTTGGTAGAAAATATATTTTGTAAAGTGTGTTTAAATAATAACATACTCTCCCAAATCTCTGATCTTTATACTTTTCCTTTAATTCTTTTATCCTCCAGAATACAGCTCATGGAAGATCAGAATGTATAAGAATCTGTTTATTGGATACCTTCAAAGTCACTAAGGTATTTCCTTTTGTCCCCAACACATGCTAATGGTATTGACATTCAGTTTTATTTTTCTTAGTGTTATCTTCTTCTTTAGGCAATTTGCTGTGTCATCTCGTTATATTCATGGCTTGAAAGAGGAATCTAGTTCTAAAGCTTGAAGTGGTTTATTGATCCTAAAATGAGGTAATTCACTGTCCAACATAATTCAAGCCTTCAAAGAACAAAAAGACCAACTACGCATTTCTCACACAATAATCAGGAAGAGAAGTCTCAAAATTCGAAATAGCATTGCTTAAGCATCGTCACAATAATTTATTCAGATCAAAATCCAAACATTAAAATTTACTCTGAATCACTCTCATGATCTCCTTAAGTAACAGTAAGATTCCTCCATTTGTATAACATTAGTACTTATTGCTAATTGTCCTAATAATGCTATCTACATCTGGTTAATTCCTATCATTGTACCTCCTACCATGTGATTAATGTCAGGAGTGGGGAATTTTATGTATTAAATTTCTTCTTATAGGTTACATCCTGGAAATGTGAGGGAAAGTATTTGTGGTGATGGGATGTCACCCAACTATAAGATTAACAAAGAATAACCAAATAATAAAAGGAATCATACATTTTCTAAATCACCAAGAGTAAACCAAATTATAATTTTGTTTTAGAAACATGAGAGTGAATATTTATGGTACAGATAGTCAGCTCTTAGATGGAATATTGAATCTTCTTCTTAAAGCTATTTGGAGGAGATCATCAGAAAAGGTGTGATTACTTTTTCTTTATGTGATCTCAGCCCCAAATATTATTTCCACAAATATTTCCACAAATATTTTTTAGAGATAGTTTTGTGCTTCAGAAGCTAATAAAAATAGCTTTTAAAATTTTTTTTTTACTACCTGAGAGTCACCATTTTAGGAATTACTAGTATTATCTCATTTTGTTCTTATAGCAGATACTATTTACTATCCACATTTTTTGATAAGAAAACTGACAAAGAGCTTAAATAAGTTACTCAACATCATGCAGGTAAGAAATGATAGAGCTGAGATTTGGTTTGTGTCTTACTCTATTCTAAACCATGCCATTTAATACAGATCATTATTTGTAAATCTATATTTTTAAAAAGGTTACTGTTAGCTTGAACAGCCCATTCACTGTACATTTTTAAAACAATAGCTGTACACCATTAGAGCTGGACAATTCTAATTCATTAATTTTACAGATGAGAAAGTTGATACTCATAAGGGTAAGGTACATATCCAAATGTTCAACATCGGGCCACCCACTGGTGTGAGAGGTAGCTTAAAATCTAGTATTTTCACTCCTAACTCGGTCCTCTTCCCACTAACCACACTGTCACCAATATACCCTTATCAAGTAAATCTTTATTAAGATAAAGATTGCAAGTTTGTAGTACTTATTGATAATATATATCTTTTGTATAAAAATTGTCTCCAGGCCGGGCGCGGTGGCTCACGCCTGTAATCGCAGAACTTTGGGAGGCCGAGGCAGGTGGATCACCTGAGGTTGGGAGTTCAAGACCAGTCTGACCAACATGGAGAAACCCCATCTCTACTAAAAATACAAAATTAGCAAGGCATGATGGCGCATGCCTGTAATCCCAGCTACTCGCGAGGCTGAGGCAGGAAAATCGCTTGAACCCAGGAGGCGGAGGTTGCGGTGAGCCAAGATCGTACCATTGCACTCCAGCCTGGGCAAAAAGAGCATAACTCCATCTCAAAAAAAAAAAAAAAAAAATTGTCTCCAAGCATAATGTCACTTCATGTCTTATAGCATATTTTATAATGCAACACACACACACACACACACACACACACACACGGTTTTTTTTTTCCTGATTTTTAATTTTTCTGAGTAGAACATAAGAAAAATCCTTCTTATGGCCTTCAGGAGTAAAGGCAATGATCACTCTTGTTCAGAAGGTCATATTTATATTATTTTGGATATTATTGCATCTTTTTTATAATGTTAACATGTTTCAGTTTTTGAAGCCTTCAAGCCAGTGTGTGTGTGTGTGTGCGTGTGTGTGCGTGTATGTGTGTGTGCGTATGTTACATTATTGGGGATTGGGGCACATGGTACAATGAAAAATATAACCACAGCAATAACTGGCTCGGAGATCTCCTATATCAACCTTCAGGTTAAAACTACCTAGGTAAGAAAGGGCCACATACATCACAAACCATTCTTCAAAGAAAATGTTAATGCATAAAATCCTGATATGAGGTGAATTTTCATTAAATTGTTTTAATTTTTAATCCAGTTGAATTCACAATGATGGTACTTTATGGTGCATATATAATACTTATGTGCCATCTTTTATTCATGCAGTACTAACAATTATGTTCAGGGAGTTATTTAAAACAAGAGAGAAAATAGAAGTAAGATTCAGCCTTTTTCCTATGGGTTATAATCTGCTAGAGAGCTAGACAAGACAAAACTAGTGGAACTAGAAAATGGTTCAATGCTTTAAGGGAAAAAGAATGCAATGACAAATTCCTCTAGCAGTTGACAGGAAGGAATGGCATTTGCTAAAATATAGTAAGTGCTGACAGTGTGTTTGGGTCTTCAAGAGGGTCCACTGAATCCTGCCCTGATCCTGCCCTGAGCTCAAACTAGATTCAGAAATAGAAAAGAGTAGCAGATTCCTGCCAAAAATCATTGCTTTAAGTGACAAAGACTAAATTGTGGAAGTTATAACATGAGATGGGTCTTCTTGTCCTCTCCTCCAGCTAAAACCCAACTCTCAAGAAGAAAAGCAGAGGAGGTGAGTTGTCCTGTTTGTTCTTCCTGAATTCACCAATGAGATTAAACCACTCTCTTCTGGTAAAAAAGAAAAGAGAGAGAGAGAATATGAATTACAGAAAGCAAAACACTAATACCGGTTCTATAATGAAATGGGCATGGAAAACCAAAGCAATGAAAGGGCACCATCATCATCATCATTATCATTAACATCAGCATCATCATCTTGGAACTGTTAGACGATAAAGCCTATTCTAGGGTGACATACATGACATGGGCTTTTGTTTAGTTAAAAAAAGATGTCACACAATCTTCAGTATATATCCCTTTTCAAGTTCCTGTATTGGTCATCCTGGCTCCCCAACATTTGATCTCTTGTTTATTGTTCTGACTGAACACCCTAAGCCCTCCCTCTGAAACATAATATTTTTTTCTGTCTGGAAGAGGACACTTAAAAGAATAAGTCAGTGACTTACTGTGCTCATACTAACAGATGTTAGAAAATAGCTCAGGCTGGGAGAAAGAGCCCATAACCAGCTGTTTCATAGCCTGTAACTACAGCCTTAATAAATGAATCATTTCCTTCAGCTGGCACTAGTTGGGATCTAAGCATAGCATTTTGTGTGTTAGCTGTTCTGGAAGCATTTCACTGCTTGCTGATACTTTAGCACGGAGGTCTGTGAATCAGGTATCTAACAAAAATCACCCTGATTGTATATAAAGTATATGCAAGTTTAGTGACTGGTGGTGAGCTCATATGAGAAAGAGAACTTATCAAGTCCTTGGTAATGTAATTGTTTTAACTTATTAGACTGTAGCTTAGAATATAAAAAGCAAACTATAAAAGATAATCTGCTGTACAGTGTGCTAATTAACCAGCTGGGCCAGCTTTTATAGTCTTAATTTTACTGATTTCCTCGAGGACATAATCTAGTTTGGTGACTCAGAACTGTATCTCCCTCCTGCTAGGACTTAATAGTAATGACTCCTGCCTTTTTTTTTTTTTCCCCCCTCAGGATGTCAGAGACTTCATCTTTGTTTCTTTTGTTAGATGATATCCTTTTCACATCAAAATCGCATTGGGGACATTGATATTAGACATTGCATTATAAAAGTCCAGATTTTCCTGTGTCTATCTGCACAGTTTTTTTCTCTGTGGTGATTAATGGTGATATTTCAGAACAATGAATCATATTTCAGAACAATCATCCCAGAGTGAAATAGAGGAGACAGAAATAAAGTAGCAACAAGGGGTAGATTGAAGATAAGAATGTGGGCTTGGTGCAAAGACAAAGATGAAGTGGGAAATCAATTAGCTGCAAGCTTCTTCAAAATAAAGCAATGTGGGATGTGAAGAAGGGGAATGAGCAATAAAAGTCAGTTCTCTTCCAAGCCTTAAACTTACAAAGCAATCCAGCTAGGGAGACAAATAAAACAATACAAACAAAAAAAATGTCTTAGAATAACATTTTTGATGAGAAAGATAATATATGCTTGATATCGGGCATTCATAAAATATAAAGAAAAAAATTACCTGGAGATCACCATTGTGAATATTTCTATGCATTTTCTTACAGCCTTTATTCTTCTCTAAATTTTCTTTTCTACTCATCTGTAATCATTTTTTTCTGTGTAATTTTGTATTCTCCTTTTTCAGCATTATGCCATAAACATTTTCTTAAGTCAACATAAATCTTCTGAAAACATCTGTATGACTTTTATTGCTATTTTTTCTATCAACAAAATTTACACACATAGAAAAATTTAGAAAATAAAGAAAATAAAAGCTACTGATGCTATTGATGATATAAATGCACACACATTTATGGGAATTCTGTAATCTATGTATAACATGTATGTGATCACATTATCTTTATTATTTTGTGATATACTTTTTGTTACTTAGCAATATAGTGTGGACATCTTTCATTTCTCTGCCCCTGTCTTTCTATGTATATACACGCGTGATTTTTAATAAATACATAGTGGTAGTCTATAATTGATTTAATCTATCATATACTATTGGACTTTCATATTGCTTACAAATTTTACTTTTACATGTAATTATGCAATTAGTTTATACAAATATTTTGCCATTTTTTAGTGAATTTGTAAAAAATACATTTTTAGAGTCTATAAATCTATAAATTCATACCAATTAACAGACTTCCCACTAATCCTTTTGCATATAATAGTAAATGGATAATTCTCTTAATCATATTCAATTTACTAGGCAGATGATATCTTTAATGTTTATTTTTATTAATATTGATTTTTAAAGTTTTTATTTTTAATATAGTTTGATTTAATATCTTTGATTTTATTATAGTTATTACATATTTATATATTAATGTTTATTTTCTAAGTGGCCTAATTTTTCATTTCTCACTTTTATACAAGGAGATAAGTCACATTTTTATTATTTATAATTGTTATTTTGTTGACTACATGATATCATATATATTTACCATGATGAATATAAAAGAGACTTTTTCTGTTGCTTCTATATTTTGGCTACAGCTTCAAAACTGAGAATGATATGGATACATACCCTCACGATTTTAATGGAGGAACTAGACAAAACCTATACATCCTTCAGGATCTGAGTGTTTCAGAGACCCATTCATCACCACTAACAACACCCAGAGATTCATTTTCGATTTACTAAGATGGAATACTTAGGAATTTGCAAAGAGAAAACTGTTGTTTCTCCTTCCCTTCCAATCCTCAAGCAAAATGAAGGCAATACCAAGAGTGCTTGACTCTACCCTTGAAGGTGTGGAGCACAGATAATGGAAAAGACTGGAGGCAGGATCAGGCTAGAGCAACCACAGAGGCAGAGCCAAGGGACGAGGCAGTAGGAGAATGTGGCTAATGTGGCTGGAGTGGGGTGAGGTGATTTGGAAGGTTTCCCTAGAGGCAAATGGTAGACAGCCATGTCATCTTGTGTGATCTCCCCATGGTGGCAAGTCAGTTTTCCAGTTGTTCAGGCCTCGAATCTTGGACTCACTCTTGACTCCATATCTCTTCTGTAGACTACATCTAATTTTGCTCCCAATCACCTCTTTCGGGGTTGCTGCTGTAATCCAAGTCTCCATCATTTCTGGTTCAAACTGAAATTGTTGTTGTATGTTTGCTTCATTTCCTCCCCTGGTTAGTTTCAACATAGCACTCAGAGTGGTTCTTTTAATGTTTAACTTGAATTATATTACAGCTCTGTTCAAAACTCTATTTCCAGTGGCTTCATGTCTTAAAGTAAAAGCAAAAGTCTTAAAATTGCCATATAAGGTTCTATGTCATTGTCTCCCCATACATATATTTGTTCCTTTCTGAGCTAATTTCCTAGCACTTTTCCCCTTCTCATTGGGCTACACACAGGGCACTGCCCATTCGGCCTTCAGCTTGCCAAATGTGCACACACTCCAGGGTCTTTGCACTTACTGTCTCCTCTGCCTGGAACATGTGTCCCCAGATATGCGTATACTTACTCCCCTAGTATATTCCGGTAGCATCTCTTAGGCCACCTTTTCAGAAAGTCTTTCGCTTGCTATTCTTGATATTAACATTTCTACTAAAAATACAAAAATTATCCAGGTATGGTGGTTGGTGCCTGTAATCCCAGCTACTCAGGAGGTTGAGGCAGGAGAATTGCTTGAACCCAGGAGGCAGAGGTTGCAGTGAGCATTGCACTCCAGCCTAGGTGATAAGAGCAAGACTTTGTCTCAAAAAATAACAATAAAATAAAGACTCATAAATTTGCATTTTCAAGAAACATGTTATTTCAAGAAACAACTATTATAGTTGTTTAGTCCTCTCGTGGCTAGAATAACTGGTATATCTATAGCATTTTGACATATGGGATATGTGTTTAGTAACCTCAATTTAATGCTTTAGTTAACACTGTAATAGATAATTTTGTACTCTTCTACAGTGTACTTTTGTTATTTAAAAAGCTTCCTTGTAAACAAGTGTCTTCATTCACTATTGCATCTGTAACAAATTACCATAAATGTAACACACCACAAATTCATTATTGTACAGTATTGGTCAGATGTCTGACACTGGTTTCCTTGGGCTGGAGTCATGGTAGTGGCAGGGTTGGTTCCTTCTGGAGGCTCCAGGGTAGAATCTGTTTTCTTGCTTTTCCAACATCTAGTGATCACCTACTTTCCATGGTTCATGGCCCCCTCCTTCATCTTCAGATCTGCCAGTGTGGCATCTGTGACCTAGCCAGAAGAAGTTCTCTACTTTTAAGGATTTTGTGTGATTAGACTGGGTTCACCTGGATTATCTCTCCATCTCAAGTTTCTGAACTCTAATCACATCTGCAAAGTCCCTTTTGCTATACAAGGTAAGATATTCGCATATTCTGAGGCCCAGGGTGTGACTGTCTTGGGGATTGAGGACCTTAATTGACCTGCTACAGAAGAAAAGAAAACATTGTTATCTCTCATGCTTGGCCCTGCTGACCTCTAAGACTAATATCTTATTTCTTTCTTTTTCAGAACAGCTCTCTTAAAAAAAGATCACTATCTGTTTCCTCCATTATTCATTTCACTCTCACTTTTTGATCTCTTGTAGTTAATATAACTTCAAATTCCACAAACATATTGAAAATATTCTCTCCAAGCCTGACACTGACCTCCTAATCACCAAATGTGCTGATCTTTTGCCTCTGTGTATTAAAATAGGTCTAAGAAACTAGTAGGCAGCTACACAGTTCACATAACAACTGGGAAGGATGGAGCCTGATGACTCTGGCAGCCTACAGAACCCAGATGCCACTCCCTGTCAGGTAGAACTTGCCCCCTGGCCAAGTAATGACCCACTCTTGCCCTCATGTAGAAATGTGGCTCGCTTTTCAGGTCATTCATTTCTCTTCCATGTGTTTGGAACTCTCTAGCTTTATGCTCTTACTCCAGAAGTTTGGCTTTTCTTGTGTCATGTTCTTTGTGTAACACCCACCCATCTTTCTTACTGCATTAACATAAAAATCTTAGCTCCTTCGTCTTTCTGTTTTCTAAACAAGGTTTCTGATGCCTAAACCAGGTGCCCCTTTTCTATGGGGAATAATTCTGAGAAAAACAGCTTTTTCTAAAGTTACTTAAGTGCCTCCCTTGTTACCTGGTTACTCTCTTTATTCAATCTTGCCCTCCTTGAGGGCAGCACTGAACAAAACCATAGCTTCAGGGCACTGCTCTGAAGAGACTTGCTATTGGGCCCTGAGTGAGGGTGACCTCTGGTGGACACAACTGATTCTTTTCTCTCATGTGTTATTGCTGCTGTTGCTATGTTTGTTTATCTAAATTGTGGTTAACCATTTTTAAGTGTACAGCTCAGTAGCGTACAGTCACATTGTTGTGCAATCAATCTCCATAACTGGTTTCATTTTGCTCAAGTAAAACTGTAATCCAGTAACAACTGTCCATCTCCCCCAGGCCCTGGCAACCTCCATTTTACTTTCTGTCTTTATGAAATTGACTATGCTAGGAACTGCATGTAAGTGGATCACGGTGTTTGTCCTTTTGTGACCAGCTTATTTCACTTAGCCTAACATCTTCAACGTTTATCCATACTGTAGCATGTGCCATAATTTACTTTCTTTTAAAGATTGAGTAGTATTCCATTGTATGCAGAATACCACATTTTGCTAATCTATTCATCTGTTGATGGACTCATATTGCTCTCACATTTAGGTTATTGTGAATAATATTGCTGTAAACATGGATGTACAAATATCTCCAGAGACTCTGCTTTCAATTCTTTTTGCTATAGACCCAGAAGTGGAATTGCTGGATCTTCTGGTAATTCTATTTTTAAAAAACTTTTTTACTGATACACAATGAATATACATATTTTCATGGCACATGTCATAAGTTGATACATTCATATAATATATAAAGATCAAATCAGGGTAATCGAGATAACAATCACCCTAAATATTTATCTCTATGGCGGGACATTTGAGTTATTCTCTTCTAGCTGTTTTGAAAGGTACAATAGATTAATGTTAATTAAAGTTTATGAGTTACCTACTCATCTCTCAAATACTAGGTCTTATTTCTTCTATCTAATTGTATCTTCTTTCTAACTGTATATTGGTACCCATTAATCAATCTCTCTTTATCTGCCCCTCAGCCTTTCCCAACTTTCTGGTTTTCTAGTAACCACCAATCTACTCTCTGTCTTCATGAGAAATCCTGACCATAGATAATTCTATTTTTATTTTTGGGAGGATTGCCATACTGTTTTCCACAGCAGCTACCCCATCTTATATTGGCATCAACAGTGCACAGGAGTTTTGATTTCTTTAACACTTATTTTCTGTTTTTATTTTAATAGTAGTCATCCTAATAAGTGTGAGGTGGTATCTCATAGTTTTGTTGTTTTTGTGTTTTTCCCACCGTTTATTAATCATACACCATGTGTCAAGAGCTTTTAACACTCTTGACAATCCTATGAAGTAGACATTACTTTTCCAACTCACTGTTGAGGAAATGAAGGCTCAAAGAAATTAAGTGAGGTATTAAGTAGTAGAACTGGGTCAAATCTAGGTTTGTTTATCTGAGGTGCATACTTTGAAAAGTGATGCTCCCTCATATTCAGTGTGCCTGGTTTGTTTTAGGTTTCTATCATAATCAATTGTAAAATTATTGAAATAATCTTTTTTTTTCTTCCTGTTACTAGCAACTCTGTCTATTGCTTCCAGAGCTAGAACAATGATAAGGAGATTAACTGCCCAGCATTTTGTGGACCAACATCTCTGGGCTTTATTATTCCTCTTCTTCACTCATTGAGCACATATTTATTGAGTGTCTATGTAATATACTATATTTGGCCCTGAGAACACAGCAGAATGAACAAGCTAGATATCTCTCAAAGCTCATGGGGCTTTTAATCTTGATAGTGACTTGTTGATCTATCTCATGATGCTGTGCAAAGAAGTCATTTGATCAGAAACCACTGAGGATTATTTAATAGGGATCTTTGAATGCCATAGAGGGATGGGCGAAAAGCAGGGTATTAGACAGGTTGAAGGTAGTTGGCAACATCTGGGGCTCATTAGAGGAAGAAATTCCAGGTCCCCATGTCCTACTGCCCACTTGGCCACCTTTTAAATTCTACATTCTTTTTCCTCAAGGGTCTCCTTATTTTCAAGATTCCAGTAATCACCTTTGTGCATGAGTCTTTACCTCTACCTCTCCTTGATATCTCCTCCACTATTGAGGGCCTGTAAACATGTTACCCACATGACATTTTCTCTTGAATGTCATGTTGTCCCTTCAAATTTTGCATTCCATTTTCAAATTCAATTTCAAATGTCCCTTCAAGTTGAAAATTGGCTCATACTTCTGATATTTCTTTTCTATTACTGTTATCTTATATTCACTGGGACTTCAAACTTTAAAGTCATTTCTAATCTGTCTTAAGTCAACCAACTACTCAGTATTAGTAATTTGTCCTTGTTGATATTCTTTTTGCATTGAACCCAACTAACCAAAGATCAGAAGGAACATACCTGTTCTCAAGTAAAACTAGGATTATTTAACTTGCTGTGGCAAAGAATATACCTTACGAAAATCTCACAAGTGTTTCAGTTAGGTAATTTGGGATGATCTTCTTACTGGGTTTGAGTTTGCATGGATGATTTTGAGGAAGGCTTAGGGAAGTGAAGGCTATTTCTTGAATCAGGGGCATTCAGTGGTTGAAGGTCAATAATTTTTATCTAAAAGGTGAGATAATTAAAAAATGCTAGAGCTTTCATTGATAAAACACACAAACAAACAAAAACTCCAGAAAACACTCAGAGAAAGATGATATGAATCAGAGAAAGGTAAATTTAGCATTTTGTGGTCAGACAGTGGCTTTGCCTATGTCTTTCTTTGAACGTGGTAATGGAGTAGACTGAGAATTTTCTATTTGCTATTACAAACATCACAATCTGGTTTCATTTTCTCAACAGGGATTTATTTTTCTTTCTTCCCTCACCTTCCATCCACATCTGAACTTATTCCCTCCTGTTTGAACAATTGGAGGAACCATTTTACTTTCCCATGCTTCTCTGGCTCTGCCCACTCCACACTGTTCTTCACATCATTGCTGAGTCAATAAACATGACTTTGACCTTGTTACTTTTCTGCACAAAAGACTTCTTTGGGTTTTTATTGCTTATAGAAAAAGTCCACAGTCATTATTTTGATACTCAAGGAAGCACACACTCTATTTCCAGTCTCCCTTTTCAGACCTCCTTCTCAGGCCTCCCTTTTTAGTCTAATTTGGATATAATATTTGCTTTCTATTTTTCATGCCAGTAAATGCTTGATGTGCTCTTTATATAT
>NW_012108931.1:457062-468587 GCF_000951045.1 Mandrillus leucophaeus | reverse complement strand
TTTTTTTGGTTGGTAGGCTATTAATTATTGCCTCAATTTCAGAGCCTGCTATTGGTCTATTCAGGGATTCAGCTTCTTCCTGGTTTAGTCTTGGGAGAGTGTAAGTGTCCAGGAAATTATCCATTTCTTCTAGAATTTCTAGTTTATTTGCGTAGAGGTGTTTATAGTATTCTCTGATGGTAGTTTGTATTTCTGTGGGGTTGGTGGTGATAAGATTTCATTTTCTAAAGGTGATTGTGATGCAGATTGCTTATGTACTACATTTTGGAGTGCATTATTTTATGGCTTTCTTCATGCTGTTCCCTCTCTCTGGAAGATGCTGCAATTATTTGAGTTGTCCACCCTTTAAGTCCAGTTAAGAAATCTGTCCCTAACTACCTAAGCTTAGAGTCCCTCTGAATCTGACCTGTTACAGCATTCATTACATGTATCATATTATTCCTTTGCTACCTTACCCATTAGAGCTGGTAAGTGCTTTGAAGGCAAGGGCCTTGTCTGTATTTCTTTCTAACTCTCATAGTCCCAGGGCAGTCTTTCATAAATAGTAGGTGTTCAGTAAATAACCACAAAAAACAGCAACATGGTTCACTGATACTCATTAAATTTGAATATAAAAAATGATTTCAATCAGTGGAATGGATGTTCCCTAATACTGATCTCCCCTGCAAATTAATAATTTTTATATAATGTTTAGTCAATTATCAAGGTCCTAATTTTAATTTTAAAAATGGAGCCACATTGAGAATTAAAAAAAAAATCATTTTGGAGTAATTTTTTTGAGACTTCTTATATTTGCATTTTAATATGCATGTTTTCAGACAGAGAGAGGGAGAGAGAGAGAAAGAGCTTACCTTTAATCTGTGTGCATTTTTATTATAAAAATTGAAACTCAGGAGATAAGAAATCTTATTTTATTAGAAAGGTATGCAAAGTTTACAAACTTTTTGCACAACTTCTCCAAGAAATATTATGTTTTGGGATTTCAGCCTGATTGATTTAAAGAGTGGTGTTTCTAAAGATTCTTATCACACTCCTTACACTCTCAGTTCAATCTTAGCAACTTGGATATAGAAAAATGGTTTTCCTTTCCCCTGGAAGGGGCTGGACTCTAAACATAACTGCCTTTGAGGCAATTATTTCCTTTTCCTTAAAGTATAGATATAGTCTCTGCTACTACACAGAGTAAAGTGTAAAAATTTGATCACCCACAAGCCTTCTTTCTTATTTCCATGCCTATGAATCTATATAACAAAAATGCCTTACAGAAAACACATAAAACTTTCACTGTGGTCATGAATTGCTCCAAACTGCTCCTCAGTCTGTGGATCTCAATGAGGCTGGAGAATTGGGTCTCTTGAAGGAGTAAAAACAGTTTAGTTGATTACACTTCAGTCTTGAGCGCCATCTGCACTATTGGAGGCTTTGTGTTCACGACTTTATTCACCGGCATCACTTAGACTCTACTGTCTAAGGCATGGAGGGCTGACAGGTTGTGATGCAGCCATTTCCTGATTTGCACATTTAGACTGAGTGTTCAAAGCCATAGAGCATTGTCTTTGTTGATACACTCAGCTCTGCTTTCTGTTAGGTGTTTTTGCTGGTTTTGAGAAGAGATTTCTTCAACATGCTCTTTTCTATCAGGGAGTAAATAGACTGTCTGTTACCTATGGCCACAGGGTGCAGAGATTGCGGGTAGAGTTCAGTGGTAGAGCATTTGACTGCTTATGGTGCAGAGAGACAAGCAATCCCCAGCACACCTGAAGTGCTGGAGCATCCTTGCTCTGCTCTCTCATGACTGTGTGCTCGCACAAGCCAGTACATCTAGTGGCACCTGGTTATTGCCCTAAAACCTTCTTTCCTTTCTTCATTGATTATCTGTAAAACATGTAAAAGATGAATGAAAGAATAAACACTTGGATATAAAAGATATGTTTGTTTCCATGATCAAATAGTTTGTGTATAATTGAATCAGTGACTTTTTGACCACCCAATTAAACAACATGTAGTACAAGAAAATAAAGGAACCCTTTCATGTTGAAGGTGAATTTGTGAAAAGAGAAGAAAAAGAGGAGGTATTGATGAAGCACAAAGACCATGAAGGGCATTAGTGTTCCTTACTCAACCTTAACAGGGACTAAGGTCTGAGAAAAGTCAAAAACAGATGTTCCATCTTATAAGGGACATTACAGATATCTAGTCTGATTCTCAACCCTGGTTGCATATTAAAATTATGTAAGAAATATTGGTATTAACTGGTTATTGAAATACAATAGATACACACCATGAGTGTACAGTTCAATTATTGTATTAGTCTGTTTTCACACTGCTAATAAAGATATACCCAAGACTGGGTAATTTATAAAGGAAAGAGGTTTAATGGACTCACAGTTCCACATGGCTGGAGAGGCCTCACAACCATTGGTAGAAGACAAAGGAGGAGCAAAGTCACATCTTGCATGCCAGCAGTCAAGAGAGAGCATATACAGGGGAGGTCCCCTTTATAAAACCATCGGATGTCATGAGACTTACTCACTATCATGAGAATAGCACAGGAAAGACCCGCATCCGTGATTCAGTTAACTTACCAGGTCCCTTCCATAACACATGGGAATTATGGGAGCTACAATTCAGGATGAGATTTGGGTGGGGACACAGCCAAACCATTTCAATTATTAAAAACCACAATTTTTTTTGCACCAATGTAATAATTTTCTCAAGCTAAATATGCCCCTGTAACTACCATCAGATTGAGAAATAGAACCTTTCTAGCCACAGAAGTCCCCATATTTTTCCTCATTATTATCTTCCCCACAGAAGTAACCCTCCTCCTGACTGAATACTATAAATTATTTTTGCTTAGTTTTGAAATTTCTATACATGGAATAATAGAGTATTATGTTCTTCTGTATCAGGCCTTTTTCCTTTTCTGCCCAACACAATGTTTGTGAAATTCTGCAAGTATCAATAGTTCATTCCTGGAAAACATTCTCATTGTTGTCCACTACTCCATTTATGAATATGCCACCATTTATTTACCTATTCTACTGCTAATGGACATGTGTTGACTGCAGTTTGCGACTACTGCAAACAGGGCTGCCATCAATATTACTTTATAAATATTTTGGTGAAAATATGTAAATATTTTGTGGGGCATGTACTCAGGAATAGAATCATTGGACCATGGTCTGTGTGCATGTTTGTTGTTCGGTGTGCACAGCTACTTATTTTCCAAAGTGATCATACCAATCTACACTCAAATTCTAATTGCTACATATTTTTACCCACCTAGAAACTTTAAAAAATGCCCAAACTCAAGCTCCATTCAGGCTCTACCCCAGAACAATTAAATAATAATTTTTCAGGGGAAGGACCAAGAACTGGCCTTTAAAAAACTCCCTAGATGGCACTAATGTGCATCGGGGAAGAGAACCAAACATTGTAATTACTCAGGTGAAGTAACTGGGGTAGGAAGAGATAAAATGCTTTTCCCAAGCCACCCTAACAGTGAAAGGACCAAGGCTAGATGCCAAGTCTGACTCCTGCCTCATGCTTTTTCTTCCCAGCTGGTCTCATTTGGACGTTCTTCCTTAGTATGCCATGCTCATATTGTGAAAATGAACTTTGGCTTGGCCTATACTTTTAGAGCATTTTTTTTGGTTTGTTTGTTTACAAAGCAGTTTTTTTAAGGCTTGATGGGTAGGTAGAGCAGGTATGCAGGACTGGCTACATCATTTGTGAGATCTAGTAGAAAATGAAAATGCAAGGTTCCTTGTTCAAATATGATTAAGAATTTCAAGACCATAACAGCAGACATTAAACCAAGCATAGAGCTCTTCTAAGAGTGGGGTCATGTCTGATGGCACAGATTGCACATTCGTAAAACTGGCCCCATAGGTGTTACCACAGTATTTGAAAGTTACAGATGAAAAGTAAGGTTTGGTGACTTGGTAAGTGGTTCAGTTAAGAGTTGAGACTGGTCTGATGATGCCTGCTTTGACTTTCCGGCATAAATGATAGGTGTGTTCCTTTTCTCTAGGATTTTAAAAAATAAAATGAAGAAAATGATGTAGATTAATTGCAAAATGCATGCAGTGCAAGAAATTTTGAAATAAAAAGGAAGGAGGAATCATTCGGCAAAAGGAGTAAAGAACACACTTTGGAAAAATGAGATACAACTAACTGCTGTTAAAACTGAGACTTGGGCTCCTTGCCTGCTCACTCTTTCTGGACATTTCTGTTCTTTTTTCGTGAGACATTTGGCTGATAAACCCCATCCAGATGTTTGGACCCTCCCAATAGATACTTTCATAAGTCTAGTGTTGGGAACGGTCGAAAAAACAGATGGAAAAATATAGTTCCTGAGTCAAAATCTTTAATAAGACATGGAAACATAATGAAACTCTCAAATAGGCATGGAGTTGGAAACAGAATTGTAAGAAGTAACTCTCAATTGTACGTGTGTGTGACAAAGTAAGAATAATAAAAGTCTACCCTACATATCTCCAATTAATCTGTTTCTCCCCATGCTATCCCCACAATATTCTTACAACCCTATGACGAACTTCGTAAACTAGAGATAGGTTGTAATCAAGGAGCTACATTATCAGATATCTATTTCCATGAGGGGAGGTAATTTCTGATCAATTATGGTACTTTTGAAGTTTCTTTTTGCCTCTTTTCAGTTGTTTGGGGATATTTGTGAATGGCAAATAGTAATATGTAACTAACATTTCTTTCCTTAAAATGGTCTTTTTTTCTTATGAGTGGCTTCAGTTGAACTAGGTTGTCTTCTGAAGACATACAAAGGCATTTCTGACTTCGGCCCCTCTTGTACACCAGACCGTTGTAGCTCTTCCATCCCACAAGAGTGAAGACTCAGGAGTCAGAACTTAGAACTTGAGCCCAAGCCACCAGATACTTGAGTTAAGGGGTCTGGTGGGCCTTTAAAACAATCACATTCCCTTATTTGCTTTCATTTTCTTTGTCTGTAAAATGGGGATGTTATGGACTATGTCCTCTCCACCATCCCAAATTCCTGTGTTGAAGACCTTATCCCTAGTACCTCACAGTGTTGCTGTTTTTGGAGATAGGGGCTTTAAAAATACAATTAAGATTAAATGGGGTTGTTAGGGTGGGACCTACTCCAATATGACTGGTTTCCTTATATGAAGAGGAGATTAGGACACACATAGTCACAGAGGGAAGACCATGTGAAGGTTTTCCATGTGAGGAAAAAGGCGTAAATTTGTACAGCAAGCAGAAAAACCTCAGAAAAAAATATTAACCCTATTGACACCTTGATCTTGGACTTTCAGCCTTTACAACTGTGAGGAAATACGTTTCTGTTGTTTAAGCCACCCAATCTTTGGTACTTTGTTATTGCAGCCAGAGCTAAGACAGAGGGTGATCTAATAACACTCACTTCCAAGATCGTTTTGTGGAATAAATGAAATCAGCATGTTGATTAACTGTCAAGTGTAGTGTAGGTGTTACTTACTGCTATCAGCCACTAACTTTCGCTTTTCTTTGCTGTGCACATGGTTTACCTGTTTATTTTCTTCCTTTCCCTACTCTCCATTTCTGCCTTTAACATATAGCATGGCTCCTTAAGAAAAGAAAATTTAATTCAAAAGTGAAAGAGCCACACCACTGAGTGTTTCTCCCTCTGTGTTTGTTTGTTTATATTTTAAATCTAAACAAGAAGCCTCACGTGTCCTCTTCTTTGTTCAGAGGTCAAATCCCAAATACACACCCAGATGTAAATGTGTTCCCAGGGTCTAGTGTCTCACCTCTGAGTCGCATCTGTTTTTCCACACTCCCCATTCTCACCATTCATACTAAACAGAAACATGAGAAAGAGGACAGATGAATACTTTCAGGGGTAATCCCCCAGTAACCATTTTCTCTTTTGCTGAAGGACTGTTTTTCTTGTTATCTAGCTATAAATGCCCTCATTTTATCCAATTGACTGTGCCGATATTACCCTGAGAATAGTTAGTATTTGTAGAGCAGAGTCCCTCTAGAAGCTCAAAGTTCTATGTAAATATTGTCTCATTAGAAACTCATATATCCCCATAAATTAAGTTGGTGGATGCTGCGATTCCTCTGATGTGCAGATGGAGAAGCGGAGGGTGGGTGACTTTTGCAAATTCAGAAATGCTGGGAGGGAAATATGGAAAAGCAGCACCTTCTCAGATTTAGCGATAAAGCCTCAGGCCAGTTCCCTGGATTTTCACAGGTTGAAAGGCATTCAGTACAAAGCCATCTGAGTGTGTTTTGATGAGGACTTAGAACATTATAAACATCATTATCCTTGCTTTTCCCTGGAGACTAGGGCACAGAGTTTTAACTGATGAGGCTGAAAAGTACCTGAAAGTCTTGGAATTTAGATGTTCTGTTATTTTCCTGGTAGCTAGCTATTGATCACGATTTGTTTCTCCAGCTCACTTTTGATATTCTCATTTCTGAATCAATCTCATCAGTAATCCCTATAGCAGTACCCTACAACAACAAGGTCCCATCCTATAAGCGTAAGTCCCCCCACAATCTTTCAATATGCTTTTTTTTTTTTTTAGTCTAGTCAGCAAATTCCCAATTCAAGAGTGTACTCCCACATCTATCTTTCATTCTTTTAGTGCATTGGTCTTCCTTTGTCTTTATTTTCTCCTCTGAAAATCCTGCTTGGGTTAGTTACGTGGCTGCAAAAACTAATAAATAGGCTTATCAAATGACAGATAATTGCTAATAAGAATCGCCTAATAAAATATACATTGTTAATAACACAGAATGCCAGTACGGCTATGTCACAAAGCAATGAAAAACAGAGACCAAGTATAAAGGGGCTGTCAAGGTTAAGATTGCTTCTGCGTCAGCACCTAATTGGTTAATGGAAGCAGCAGTGGAGAGTGTGCAAAAGCATCCAAGGCTGAGGATAAGCCAGAGGGGAACTGAGACACTGCAGATGGATTTCCTGCTTATGGGTCAGGGCTGAATTGAAATTGTGACTGCAGGACGGACCAGTTTTTATTATAATATTCATCTCCCTCTAAAATCTGGTGAGCAGCTTCCCTGCTGACTCAATAATGCCTATTGCTGAACATCTGCAGTTATACAAAGGACGATTACTGTTGGCTGAAAGCTTTCTTATAGAGGATACTTCTTTAGAAAAGAAAGTAGCAGCCTTTACCTGCAGTGGGGTGGGGATACACTACAGATATTTAACTCAGCATTTTCATAGTACAGCATATTCAGGTGTAACTTGTTTAATTATTTCTTGAATGGCTTTGAGATTTGTATTTCTGAGGTCTTTGTTCTGTAGAACTTGCCAATACTTCTCTCTCTGTCTTTCTTATACATTAAGTCATTATTTTGTCCTACTATCAGACAGAAGATTGTAAAAGTGTCATTTCCTTTCAGAAAGTTCTTCTTTACAATCAAGATTATTAACTTCATATATTAATGCTTTTTAAAAAGAATAAAAGTTTTATTTTCTAACAAGTAATACTGCACTTTTTCAGAAGACATGTGCTATAAAGAAACTTGTTAGGGAAAGATTGCAAAGAATATACACATTTAAATTGAGCAAGTGCTGGCCTTTCACATAAGGAGAGACATCCCACCTGCAGCTAGCTTTTAAAAGACACAATGCAGAAACTACACCATTACAATTCCAAGAAAATTTTCATAGGAAAAATAAATATCCATAAATCTCAAAATGTATTTCATAGATTTCATGCTAAAAGCACAATTATAGGTATCTCTAGGGGCTAAAATATTTTAAAGGCCACAAATTCCTAGTTATTCTATTCTCTTGTGCTTATTTAATATTTTCAAAGATATTATCTCCTGTCAGGTAATGAGATCTCTCCCCTTAGTTAATCTTTTTTTTCTTTCCATGAAATAAATTGGTATTTGTGTGTGGTTGGCAGAAGTAGGGCAGTGACAGGATTGAGAAAAATCCAGATAAGAAACCTGGTGCAGCCGGTGTTACATGCCTCTTGGCAGATCAACCAAAATAGCCAAGCAGGTGAAGCCCTTTGATTGGCCTACCTGGGTGGCATGCCCACCACAAGTTCCAGAGGAACCAGTCCATCCAGTTAGGTTCTGATGGCAAACGTGTCAGGAGAGAGGGGTCAGAAAGTTGGGGCTTGGGGGTGTGAAGGATGTTCAGTGATCATTTGTGACTCTCATGGGTATTCTGGTCTTTCTCAAATGTCAGTGTTTCTATAACCTAACAGCTCATCCTTTTAGAGCCCTTACTGCATGCTAAGCATTGTTCTAAGTACTTCATGTATGTATTATCTCTTTAAATCTAATGATGAGAATGGGTTCTCATTTTTCACTCTCACTATATATACACACACACATAAACACATCTGCATATGTGTTATGCATATATGTTGTGTCTGTGTGTGTTAGCTTTTGATTTTTTTTAATCAAGGAGGTTTATATCCCATCTCCTTTGACAGCCCTTTTCTGTGAAACTGCACAGTGCTTGCTCTTGCAATGTAATGAGATGTTAAGGACTCACCAGGCCATGTCTGTTTACAGTCATGTTACATTTTGTGCTTGTCACATTGCTGCATTTTAAACTATTTGAAGGTGGAGATAATTTCTTACACATTTTGTTGTGCCACATGGTTCACACAGCCTGGCACAGAGCACATGCTCATCTCTTTGCTGAGGAGTTAGAACCTGACTTCAGCTTTGAACAGAGTGGGATTGTGGTTGGCAGAGTTCAATGGATTTATTTATCTCCAAGATCATATTTTATATTTTGCTCTGTCAAATCACGATATCTTCTCAAGGTGAAAATTCCAATAACCACTGAATATATAAATGTGGCTAGAAACTGGAAAATGAGATGATGTAGATAATTAGACATTTATTCAGGGAGAAGATGGCTACATCGATTTTCCCCTGAAAATTGGCTTTACTTCTTTTTATAATGAAAAACTAACATACTGCTTTTGTAAAAATATGACCTATTTCCTTTACTTGTAACTTTAAAAAGCAAATTCTACCAATTTCAGTGTAATCATTACTGACTCATAAATCACTTGAGAAAAACGGACTTTGAACATTTCCTGTTTTGCAAATGAGGAAACTGAAACCCAGGCATGTTAAGTGGTTGGGCCAAAGTCACACATCACATTACTAGCTGAGACACTTTGACTTAGAATACATATTTTAATCCAATAAATATTCAGGGTCTAGGAGATACCTTGCTCCTGGTAGGAACTCAATAAATTTTGATTGGGAGAGTAGATTATTCTGACTGGGTACTGACCAATCAGAACAGAAGTTGCCCTTAACAACTAGTGCGGCCATAGTGGTGCATACTGACAAAGTGTCGGCCCTGAAAGCCATGAACTAACCACTGTGCCTGCACCAAGTAGGCAGATGGTCAGAGCTGAGGGTTCATTTACTTCATCCCCTTCTTTTTCTAGATGTGTCCCAAGCCACACATTCAAATCAAGAAGTGGAAGTCAGCTTGTGGGTTCCTGGTGGATAGTGCTTTCCACCACATCAATTCTAAATGTGTGGATAGAAATGACATGAGGTTATAGTAGAAAGACAGTAACTTGGTTCTTGGTAACTAAATGTTTCTATAATGAGGCAGAGGTAAGGTAACCCTTAGGGAGAATCATTAGAAGTGTTTAGCTTTATTTAGGAGACAAGAGTAAAGCTGAAACTCAAATGAGAAAGTAAGAAGTCAAGAAACCATAGAGATCGTGAAAGTCTATGAGTAAAATGCATGCATCATTGAAAGTGATACATACGCTCTTCTGCCGTCGTCGTTGTCACCATCCTCGGCGCGACTCGCTTCATTCGGTTCTACCTGGGAGAGTCCACCGCCATCCGCCACCATTGTGAACTTCACGGTAGAACAGATCCACGCCATCATGGACAAGAAGGCCAATATCTGCAACATGTCTGTCATCGCCCACGTGGACCACGGCAAGTCCACACTGACAGACTCCCTGGTGTGCAAGGCAGGCATCATCGCCTTGGCCTGGGCCAGGGAGACACGCTTCACTGACACCCGGAAGGATGAGCAGGAGCGTTGCATCACCATCAAGTCAACTGCCATCTCTCTCTTCTACGAGCTCTCGGAGAATGACTTGAACTTCATCAAGCAGAGCAAGGACGGCGCCGGCTTTCTCATTAACCTCATCGACTCCCCGGGGCACGTCGAATTCTCCTCGGAGGTGACCGCTGCCCTCCGAGTCACTGATGGTGCATTGGTTGTGGTGGACTGCGTGTCAGGCGTGTGTGTGCAGACGGAGACAGTGCTGCGGCAGGCCATTGCGGAGCGCATCAAGCCTGAGCTGATGATGAACAAAGTGGACCGTGCCCTGCTGGAGCTGCAGCTGGAGCCGGAGGAGCTCTACCAGACCTTCCAGCGCATTGTGGAGAACGTGAACGTCATCATCTCCACCTACGGCGAGGGCGAGAGCGGCTCCATGGGCAACATCATGATTGATCCTGTCCTCGGTACCGTGGGCTTCGGGTCTGGCCTCCATGGGTGGGCCTTCACCCTGAAGCAGTTTGCGGAGATGTACGTGGCCAAGTTTGCTGCCAAAGGGGAGGGCCAGTTGGGGCCTGCCGAGTGGGCCAAGAAAGTGGAGGACATGATGAAGAAGCTGTGGGGTGACAGGTACTTTGACCCAGCCAATGGCAAGTTCAGCAAGTCAGCCACCAGCCCCGATGGGAAGAAGCTGCCACGCACCTTCTGCCAGTTGATCTTGGACCCCATCTTCAAGGTGTTTGATGCCATCATGAATTTCAAGAAAGAGGAGACAGCAAAACTGATAGAGAAACTGGACATCAAACTGGACAGTGAGGACAAGGACAAAGAAGGCAAACCCCTGCTGAAGGCTGTGATGCGCCGCTGACTGCCCGCCGGAGACGCCTTGTTGCAGATGATCACCATCCATCTGCCCTCTCCTGTGACGGCCCAGAAGTACCGCTGAGAGCTCCTGTATGAGGGGCCCCCGGACGACGAGGCTGCCATGGGCATTAAAAGCTGTGACCCCAAAGGCCCCCTTATGATGTATATTTCCAAAATGGTGCCAACCTCCGACAAAGGTCGGTTCTACGCCTTTGGACGAGTCTTCTCAGGGCTGGTCTCTACCGGCCTGAAGGTCAGGATTATGGAAGACCTTCAGGAAGGTCTACACCCCCAGGGAGAAGGAGTACCTCTACCTGAAGCCAATCCAGAGAACAATCTTGATGATGGGCCGCTATGTGGAGCCAATCCAGGACGTGGCTTGTGGGAACATTGTGGGCCTGGTGGGAGTGGACCAGTTCCTGGCGAAGATGGGCACCATCACCACCTTCAAGCACGCACACAACATGCGGGTGATGAAGTTCAGGGTCAGCCCTGTCATCAGAGTGGCCGTGGAGACCAAGAACCCGGCTGACCTACCCAAGCTGGTGGAGGGGCTGAAGCGGCTGGCCAAGTCCGACCCCATGGTGCAGTGCATCATTGAGGAGTCAGGAGAGCACATCATCGCGGGCGC
>NW_012108931.1:367045-455652 GCF_000951045.1 Mandrillus leucophaeus | reverse complement strand
GGGTAGATGATTTCTAGCAGGCAGGAAGTCCTGTGCGGTGTCACCATGAGCACCTCCAGCTGTACTAGTGCCATTGGAATAATAAATTTGATATGGTGGTAAAAAAAAAAAAAAAAAAAAAGAAAGTGATACATACGAGAATAATTAAAAGATTTCCTGGAGAGGATTGCTTGGGATTCAAGGTAGGTGAAACAGGTGGGAGCAGATTATAGTTGTAATTGACCCACCAGCCCATATCTTCAATCATATTCTTTGGTTTCAACATTCCAATACCTCTATAGAATTCTAGTTCACTGATGCCTAAAGTAGCAGTGTCCTTGGAAATGATTTAAAAGACATCCTGGATAGAAAAGCATGCTACTAGTTTAACCTTTTTTTCTTAGTTTTGAAAAATAAAATGAGGATTGACCACTCCTACTCAATTATGAACCAGAGTAGTGCTTCTAGAGAGTCAGTTTTATCCTCATTTATCATAGCAAAAAGTCAATAAATGATATATGACAGTTAATAAATCTCGAAATAATGCACAAGATTTTCTTTTAAAATTTAAGGATTATCAGCATTATAACTGAAACAGGAACAATGAGCAGAATTTAAGGGTTTCTCTTTTGCCAGAACAAATAGAGGACAGAAAAAACATTACAAATAGTTATTAATTGCTTTTCAAAATAAACCTTTCTGTACTAAGTTGTTTTTCGTTTGTTTGTTTTGGGCCTGTGTACACACTACTTTAATAAACTTTATAATATGAAAAGGAAAATAAAATTTTTCCAAATTGTTTTCTTTTGGTGAGGGGGAAGAGCAGGGAGGATTCTCTGTTAGGAACCAGCAACGTGAATGAAATGGAGGGTTTCTTCAAAGGACGAGGCCGTAGACAATCTTTACAAATGAAAGGCAGGGGTTCAATCTATCAAATTAAGATACATTTGGCTACTTTCCCAATGCCTTCTCTTTCCCTCTAGAGCTACTTAGTGACTCATTCCTACAACAGGGATTTAGTACACATGATGAGTGAAAAATTCCATAATGTTCCCCAAAGCCAAATTCACAACTTTTTCAGTTAGTAAGTTAGGCCATTTTGCTATTTTTTAATTGTTGTAAATAATGACTCAGCTAAATATTGAGTCTTCTTAATAGTATATTGAATAAGCACAGTGATATAATTAATGCAAATCTAAAAATCCATTGAATTTTCCTAAGAAGAAAAAAACTGCTACTGATATTTCCTCCCTTTTAAAAATCTATGCTATTAGGCACTCTGAGTGTATCCACCAGTCAGTTTGCCTGAGTTGTAAATCATACGACTGTGTGTACCTGTTCCCTGTTGACCACCCAGGATACAATAATACTATTGATTATCCACACTTTCACATCTGGGCAGTTATTACTGGAATGATCAGACCTGAAATCTGAGTTATATGCCACTAAGTTATAAACCACAGCAACAGCTGAGTGAGAGACCAAAACGACAGCTGAGTGAAAGGTTGGGTGACTCTGCACAGGAAGATGGGATGCTGGGTTTCTTTTATCCCATTACTACTGAGAACCTTGAGGAGAAACACCTTTATCATGAATCCCTGAACTGCCTGTATCCCAAGAAGCCCAGCTGTGGTTTGACATTCACTCTCTGTTAGTGGAAGGCAGTGTGACTCAGACAAAGGAGAGAGCTGACAGCCTGACTCCGAAGCGTATGAATATTTAAAACACTGTTAGCATTGCACGTGACTGGTAAATAGTTATCTGTTATGCTTACACTGAATGAATTTTGCATTTATTTTGCTTTTTTCTTTTGAATGTCCAAATAAACAAATAAGGTTTCTTTAAACTCACAAGCATGCCATTTCCACGGAAGAACTCTCTGTACCTTGTTTTAGTTGCCACAGATTAATAATTTATACTCAAAAAGGATTGCCTGTGAATTCTTAATTTCTAATGACTTATTATAGTTTCCAGGTGCATAAGCTGGATTTATAATTACCAAGTCTTCTATTTCCTAATTGTAGGGCCTTCTACAGGTAACTTACCCTTATTGAATCTTTATTTCCTCAGCTCTAACATGAGGGCTTGAGTCAAATAAGAGTGTATGTTTTATGTGACTAGCACTTCATGACCACGTCAGGACTGAACACCTTATAATAATTAGGTTTTCAATGTTAGACAGCAGGTGATTTTTCCCCATAATAATGTTTTTTATTTTTTCAAAAATGAATGCTATCTAGTGATAGTGGGAGCAATGATCATTTGAAGGCAGGAAGTAGCTGCAGTGTTTAGGTGAGACATGCTGTCTACCTTGCCGCAGTCTTGCGGCTTCTATCACATTCCTAAACTGAGAATGAATGACAATTGCCATTTATGCAGCACTTGCTCTACTATGCTTTTCTATACCTGGCCTGCTTTGCTTGTTTATATTTCTTGTCTGGTCTTTGGGAGCACGTGTTTGCAACCTTTGGACCCTAAACTCTAAAAAGTCTGTCATTCATTATTTTATTTTTAAAGAAATGTCAAGAATAATTTTGCTGTAAAGCAAGATATTTTGTTAAGTCTTAAGCTGTTTTTTACATTCCTAAAATATATGTTTGGTGGCCACACATGAAGCAGACTAGCATTTTGCTGGCTGACAGCTGGAGTCCACTCAGGTCCTGGAGGCTTCCCATAGTTCCTTGTTGTATGGATTTCTCCAGTACAGCTGTTTACCTCATCAAATCAGCAAGGAGAGTCTCTCCCTTCAGACTGTTAAGACAGAGTCTTATAAAATAGGAACTACTCTTGGGAGTGACCTTTGCCATATTCTATTGATTAGGAGCAGGCTGGGCATGGTGGCTGATGCCTATAATTCCAGCAGTTTGGGAGGCTGAGGCAGGCAGATCACTTGAGGTCAGGAGTTCGAGACCAGTCTGACCAATATGGTGAAACCCTGTCTCTACTAAAAATACAAAAGTTAGTTGGGCATGATGGCATGCGCCTGTAATCCCAGCTACTCTGGAGGCTGAAGAAGGAGAATAACTTGAGCTTGAGAGGTGCCAGTGAGCTGAGATCATGACACTGCACTCCAGCTTGGGCCACAGAGTGAGATTGAGACTTCGTCTACAAAAAAAAAAAAAAAAAAAAAACGACAAAAAAACACAAAAAGCAAGTCACAGGTCACAGGTCCTATTTGCACTCAGTGGGAGGGGATTGGACACAAAGGTATGAACAAGAGATGGGAATCGTTGGAGGTCACTCTAGGGTCTGTTTGCCACATACAATAAAATATTCTTTACTTCAATAAATATTTAGTTATTACCGTATATAGCATTTATTCACTCAATGGAAAGGAAAGAAAACCATAGTGATAAATACTTTTAAAAATGCTAAATTGAATAAGACACAATTCCTACTTTCTAGGGACTTACAGTTTAATGCAAAAGTCTGATAAATGAATGTATCATTCCATTTACTCTAAAAGGCATTTAAAATATGTTCAGAATGTGCTTCTGAGAATCTTCAGGTTAAAATGTGTGTATTGGAGTATATTTGCTTAAGGCAGTGGACAAGCCAGGTGTGGATGAGTGTCCTAGAGTCCCAGATCTCATTAGAACCCAATGAGAGTTTGAAATGGGAAGCTGAGGCAGGAGGATCACTTGAATGCAGGGGTTGCAGGCTGTCGTGCACCACGATCTCACCTGTGAATAGCCACTGTACTCCAGGCTGGCCAACATAAAGAGAACTCATCTCTAAGAAGGAAAAAGAAAGTGGATTAACATGTTAGCAAATTATTTAAAATATAACTGCTGTGGACGATGGCTTCCACTCTCTAATTAACTCTGATAGCATAAGTATGACATAACATTAACAACTTAACTGCCAGGTACAGAACAGGAGACCAATATATATTTTTTTAAATCTTTGATTATCTTCTCTTTTATGGGATGGGGCGATTATTAATGGAGAAAGGCTAGTACAGATACAGCATCAGTTATTTGTAAATGCGTTAACATCACACTGAGTTTCTTATGGTGAATTGTCTATAGAAAAGGTATTAAATCACATGTCAAAAATAAGACATGTATTTTTATTTTACTGGAGCTCATCATTGCCTAATACACATTTTGTCCTGTCCCCATCCCACATCTCTCAGGAAAAAAAAAAAAAAATGATATCACATTTCAAATGCTAACACAAATTTCTACAAATCAGATTTCAATCAATGAATTTATTTGCAACAACCAAAAGATGCAAACACATGAAACACATGGGATTACTGATATAAAGTCTCTACTTAATGTGATTGATACCATAACTCTCACTGGGCACTAATGAGATCTGTGATTACTACAGAGGCAGCATGTGGCCTTTAATTAGGGAGAAAAAGTGATTTTCACTGTTTCGTTATGACTTTTTTTAGCAGGAAGAAAAATAGAGCACTGTTCACATTGTGCTTAAAATTATCCACTGAAATTTGTCCTGTAAACTCCTCTCTAAAACAAATTCCTATATATTCTATGTTACCCTTAATATGTGTATATGTGTAAACAGTGATATCACATACACATATGAGACACTATTCCCTTATTTGTTGAAAACAAAGTTGTAGCATATGCTGTTTTCTGTTTCTCAGAAAGAAAAATGTGACTATATTTATTTCTTCAAATTCATATTTTGTGAATTAGACATTCCAATTTAAATTATTTGGTCAAATCAACTTTCAACATGCATTCTTGCTAACCTATTTCTGACATCAAAAGTGCTGCTCATTTTTTATCTGACTTTTGAAATTAAAAAAGAAAAATGCTCAATTCGGCATATTTTTCTCTTTTTTATTGCTGATCAGCAGGATATTTAGACTTGATAACTAAATGGGCTTTATCTCCATTTTACAGGGAAAAACAAGACTTAGGATGTGAAAAGTCTTGCCTAGTACCTCCTGGTGACTTAGCAGTTAGGATGAATAAAAAGAAGAAGCATGAATATAAATGTGTTGATTATGACAGTAAAGGAAGTTTCCATTCCATTACATCAGATATTGTACATGTGGATACAGTAGATGGGTACATAGTATAGATTCACATCTTGTATTTGCAGCTGGGAGAATGCTGTATGTAAATAA
Organism: Mandrillus leucophaeus; assembly: GCF_000951045.1. Taxonomy (NCBI): domain Eukaryota; kingdom Metazoa; phylum Chordata; class Mammalia; order Primates; family Cercopithecidae; genus Mandrillus; species Mandrillus leucophaeus. The sequence continues at coordinate 450,566 of NW_012108931.1, read as the reverse complement.
GGCCATGGATATGCAGTGCATTCCCAATCGTCTCGGAGCTAAATGCCTGGTTTGTGAATTTCTTCAAGTTCAGATTATTCCTCTAGTCATTTCATCAGATATAGGACTCCATTAAGCAATTACTTCATTTGCACATATCTCTTTATTTAAAATTTCCCATACATCTTCATTGGACCCACATTGTGAAATAATGTATTGTCAGTTGTTTGTTCCCAAACTACCTTCTGAATATTTTTGCTTTTGTTGGGCCTCAGTGTCAAATCTATTAATGTGATGAATATGAGTGCATTGTAGGTAGTAGTGTTTTAAGCTAAATTTTAAGGATGTAGTGAACTTCTATGGAGAGTTTTGTATGCTGAGTCATTTTCCTCAAACCCCAAAAGGATTTTGATTGTCAGTTTCTTGCCTGATTTATTTCCTAACATGCTACAGAATCAGATTTTAACATCTGTTATAAAGTTGTATAGGAATGAGACAGCTGCAACTGGAAGGTAGCTTTCATAAACTGTGTGTAAGTGAACAGATGGGCCAGCAGCTTGGAATAGGTAAAGTGTCATTTGGGTCAGGGTGGGTTAATTTTTAAAGTTAAAGCGCACTCAGATTCTCTGTTCCATAGGAGATTTGCTTCTGGTTGTAATGTCATAATCTGTTTATTGCACAACTCTACACTAAAGTGAATTAAATTGAATTGCGGGGTTATTATATGAGACCGTGTGCTGTATCTGGTGGGGTAAAAACTAACATACAGCACTTACTCTTGTGAAGTTCATCCTCTGGTAGGGCTTCTCGTCAGACAGGCAAACCAATAAATACACAACCAATAGAAATCTGTAAAAGGTGCTAATTGAGCACTGAGTGTGGAAACTTCAGTTAGCCAAGACCTATTTTTTTTTAAGTCAACTGAGCCAAGCTTTTAGTCTGTCAAGAAAGAATGTGAAGCTTCAGAGAAAGAGTTGATTAACACATGAATTATGACAACTGTCTTGGTTCAGGTTCTCAAGAAGCAAAGGAAACGATTCTTGTATCAGTGATTTATTGAGAGTGCTTTGGGAGGGAACTGTGAGGGAAGCAGCCTAGGACAGGGGAAGAAGTCAAGTAAAAATGGGGTCTCAGCTTCGTCCTCCAGGTAGTTCTCGGGTGTGAGTAGGACCACAGAATTTTTACCCCTTGGAGTGAGGCAGGCTTCTGTATTCCGTATCAGTTCAAACTGGTTCAGGAGGCAGCATTTCTTGGGTGAGCTTTCTCCCATCCCTTAAGACATTATTTTTGGAGAGGTGTAGCCATGAGCTTTTTGCAGCTCACTCTCCTAGCAATGGGGGTGGGTAAGTGCTTTGGCCTAGTACAACGATGACTAATGTTTATTGCATGCTTACTATGTGCCCAGCACTCTTATAAGCATTTTACATAAATAAGATGATTTAATTATGTGAGGTAAATCATAACATTGCTCCATGTGAAATTGATGAAAACAGAACCCCAGACAAATTAGGTGAACTAATCAAGGTCACACAGGAGGGAAGTGGCAGATGCAAGGTTTGGACCCGCTTTCTCTGATTTCGAAGACTATGCTATGCTGGCTCTCTACTACATGGCTATAGCAAGCTATATTGCTTAAAATGGACATAAAGCACCAGAACTTGGTCATACTTTGTTTATCATTTGTTTCCATAGAAAAGAATGTCTAAGTTGTGATCAATTTGCCAATTAGTATACAGGAACTGAAATTTAACTGTGGCTTCCCGGAAAACACCCTCCCATATCCCAACGGTGGTAGTAGCTCCTAAATTTCGACTCCTTTTCCATTTTCTGGGGAAGACAGCATTCTTCATATCTCCTGATGCCCAATTCTCTCTCCCGGCCAACTGTGCTTCCTGTAGTCCAGCCACATAGTCAATCTGTGAATACATCATGCTCCCCGCTGCCACAGGACCTTTGTACATGCTATTCCTTCTGGCTGGAGGGCAGTTCCTGCTGGCATCTTCTTTTCTACCACTATGTGCTTAGTTATCTCTTTAGGAACCTCCAGGTCTAACTGATCAGGCTTTACTTATTCTACTTCCTGCCCCTTGTCTAGGCCAGGGGTTTTGTCACGTAATTAGATCCTTTTCCCTTAGAGATCCTCTCTCATTTCACATTTATACAAACCTTGGTAAGATTACTTAATTAATGTGTGTTCTTTTTTCCTGGACTGCAAATTCCTTGAGGACAGGGACTGTGTTTGCTTTACTCACTACTATACCTAACATAGTGCCTACCATGTTGTGGATTTGCAATAGATATTTGCAATAGATAGATGAATGAATGATGGAAAGATATGTGTTTAGTCCACTCCTAGATTTCTCACTTCAGCCCCCTGACGGGCTTGCCTCTCCTCCACTGCTTCTTGTGCCCTGCAGTTGGGTTCCCCAAGGGCCTGTGCCCATCCAGTAGACATGCCTTGCTCCAGGTCTGGAATCTCTTGGTCTGACCCAACTGTGTCAACTGAGGGCTGAGATGCTCTGGAGATTCCTACCCCTCACCTTTATCAATGGTACCATTAAAGTTTTAATTAGACACATTTGGGGAGTAAAAAGACCCAGTGAAGGCCATCACCATCATCTAATATGGTCAGAGTCTTGTGTGAATGAACTTGGGGTTTCACAGGGCTCCTTTAGTTTTCACAAGGTCCCTCTCTGACTATAGTCAGACCCCCCACAACACATCCATTTAGGAGTAAGAATATTTACACCAATATTTTAGTAAGACACCTTAAAATAAAGAAGACAGGTGTTTTAAGGTCTTTAAATAATGCATTGCAATTATCTCTGAATAATTTGTTCTGTTAGTTTGTGTTTTTATTAGCAAAAAGCTTAAAAGAATTCCAGACAGAATAATTTGTAATAAGCAACTTTCAATAGGAGTCAAAAAAAAAAAAAAAAAAAAAAGAACCAATAATGTTTGCTGTAATATGTGCACCTGGGTTTATCTATTATATTCTCAAATTGATTTTTTCTGCTGTGGACACAAGCTTCAAAGTAGAAAAGTTAAGATGGATAATAGCTTCAATCTACATTTTCTATGCTATTTTGCTAGCATAAGGAAGGCATGCCTTATTGATTTGAAATACTGTTTAGGCAGGTTTTATCATAAAATGGATTTAACTGTATACATTACCTTATTCATTAATATTTAATAATTATTTACATCAAATTAAATTTGTTATATTATTACATATTAATTAAGCAATGAATACTCTTCTTGGATTGTATCCAGATTTTACCAAAGGAAACCTATTCTTCAAGGTTCACAGTGTTCATTATTCTGAGAACAATCTTGTGAAGTTTGGACTTAATGGCCCGGTAGGTCATTTACATCTGTGCCCTGAGCAACTTAACTAAATTTTGAATTGGGGCCAGCTTTAGTAGGGAACATTCCAACTGCTAAAGTGCAATGAATCACTGAATATAATAGTGGGATAAAAATATGAGGCTCAGACTGTCAAATTGCAATTGGGGACCTATGCATAATGTAATGTCCTGTTTTGGAATTTAAATATTTCAAGATGGAATGTATCACATTTGATATTTATCCTACCTGGTAATTTTTCCCCAAGCTCAACAGATGCTGCAAAATTTCGGTGCTTTCATATTTCAACAGATTAGTATTATATCTACAGTCTTCATAGATATGTGGAGAGAAAATAAATATCTAAATTTGGAACCCTGGAATAGACCTCTGTCATGCAGCACGCATTTCACGGAGTGACTGCTATGGTCCAAGTGTTTGTGTTCCTTCTGTAATTTATATGTTGAAATCCTAGCCTCTAGGGTGATGGTATTAAGAGGTGAAGCTTTTTGGGAGGTGATTAGTTCACGAGGATGGAGCCTTCAGGAACGGGATTGGTGCCATTATGAGAGAGGCCCAAGGGAGCTCTTTTGCCCCTTCTATCATGTGAGGACACAGCTAGCAGGTGCCATCTGTGAACCAGAGAGCAGTTCTTCACTAGACACCAAATCTGCCAGTCTCTTGATCTTGGGCTTCTCAGTCTCAGGAGCTGGTAGAAATACATTTCTTTTGCTTATAAGTCACTTAGTTTATGGTATGTTTGTTGTAGCATCCTGAGTGAACTAAGACAGTAACCCAGGGCCAGAACCCAAGAATTCACTTCATGACAAGCAAGGTAATTATGTAATTTGTTGATCAAATTAAAATAATTTGGAGAGCAAAGGGTGTTCCTAAAGATCATACTGAGATGAAAACCTGGGACCATTTCAGGCAAATGTGAATAGTGACACTAGGAGTGAATAAATTCAAATCCTCAGCCGCTTCTGATTCTATGGCTGTGATACAACATCTATTGAAGACGATAACATTTTATTTTAGCTCTTGTTCAGGTAATTTTTAAAAAGTATTTTCTAAATACTAAGTCTTCAGAAATATTATTTATAAACACAGACTACATAAACCCATACACATAGACATATTTATTCATTCAACATTTCATTCATTCAAGAAATAGTAATTGAGCACCTTTTATATTCTAGACAGTGTACTAGATTTTGGGGGTAAGTCTATTTTTTTGTGATAAGAAAACAAGAGCTGGTGTTGTTGTCTTTATGATTTATGTTGTCTAGTATATGCAGTGGACATTAAGCACAGTTACACAAAACACTGTCAGAACTGTGTTGTGTTACCAAAGAGGTTCACATGGGCCTAAGGGGAATATAAAACAAAAATTTGAATCTGTCGAATAATTCAGAGGAGTGTTTCTCAGCAGGTGATAACTGTGCTGAGATGAAAAGGATAAAAAGAGCAAAGTGGTCATCATGAGAAGGTAGAACAGAGAGAGCAATTTGCTTAATACCAGACTGATGCCAGGTCCCATCCAATCCAGATACACCCAAGGAATACTGGTGGGCAGATCTTGGTAACAGATTGGGTTTACATTTTCTTTTTGTGGGTAACTTTTGATTTCCTAGTGTGGTAGGTGGGCTTATAGCATTTGACTGTATGTTGGAGAAGGAAGAGAAGGCTGGAGAGACTTAAAGAAGAAATTGTGATGGAGAAAGAGAGGTAGAGCAACTCTCATAGGACAGAGAACTGCAGGGATCAAGCAGACATGCTCAAGAGATGATGTGTGGAAAATGTATGATGTATGATTAATGACTATTTCTCCATAAACCTGGAAGTAAATGGCATGGCTTTTGAAGATGGATTTACATTTGAGGGAGGCTGAGATTGGCCAGGTGGAGAACAGTGGTGGCCTGAGAAGGCCCTATTTCCTTTTAGCTTGCCACATATGTTCAAAGGAATTTACTAATTTTTGTCATGTTTTGTATTCATGTAGCTTTTCTAATTCTTACAGTAATTTCTCTGCAGTTTCCAGGAAATCAGCTACAGTAATGAAATGTGAGCTAGTTATCTACCTCATTAGGATTATCTATATAAACTTCCTAGCTTAACCCCTTGTACTTTGTATAACAAATTACGTTTTCCCTCCCCAGTAAGAGTTCCAATTTTAGGGAAGTTTAAGGTAAAGAGGGCTACCATTTGACCTGTTCATCTGTAAATAAATATTTTTGATGTTGTGGTTGTGTTATTAGGCAGATAATGTGTGCTTGTGTGTATATGAGTGTGTGTGTGTATATATGCATGAACAAAATACATGCATGCATGTGCAGGAAAGTGAGAGCCTAGTTTGACACCAAGTTTTAAAAAATTTACATGGGTACAGTAAGGCTAACACAAATAAATCAATTTTTAAGTAACATGACTGTTACCTAAAGGTTGATTTGCCCAGAAGTTAAAAGGGTATATACTAGAGAAAATTAAATGTAAAATAATGACTCACTGGGGGGTGGGGATTTTTATTAGGTCCATATGCTTATAATTAAATATAAAATCAAGAAAGATACCAACTTATATATAGGCCCCTGCATTTTTTAAGCCATAGTTATAGTTTTGCTCAATTGATTCATGCCCAAAGTTTTATGTATTTTCTCTGTCTCAGTGGTTTCCATGACTTCAAAATACCCTATATACAGTTGAGCCTGGTGTGGAATGATAGTACAGAAAAGAAAATTAGTGACTTCTATCAGAATAAGCCTTGAACAATAGCTCCAAAGCAGAAAGTGTGAGCCCACATCTGAAAGGGAAAAACAAATGGCTATGAATAATGCAGCTATGTAGAAGCAGAGTGGGAAGGCAAAAAAAGTTTTCAGGCTTATTTCTGGTTCAATTCAATGGCTATCTTTCTATATATCTGCAGTGAATACAGGGTTTTCTCATTGGCTAGACGAAAATGTCACAAAATACTAAATTTCATGTTTTTTTTCTTTACATGGAGTTTTCACTGCATTCTTCTTGTCCCTAAGATAATAAAACTCTTTATTTCCTAATTGCTCAATGGGGGATACACTTGGCTAGGATAATAATGAGCTGCCATAAAGCCTCAATTTCTGGAAGGCTCTGTGGATTCAGGGAAGTCACAAGGTTTACTAAAGTGAATTCCTTTTTGCTTGCAATTGATCCCCCAGGTAATGTAGACTAAAGAAGAAAGATACAACTTCAGGCATTAATGGAAAGGCCCCATGATCTGGAAAGGAACTTTTTTCAAGTGAGGGCATGTCAGCCACAGAGATTTAAAAACATGAATCACAAGATCTGTATGTTTTAGTGAAGTGCCCCGAAATGTCTTGACATGAGCTGGTTGTATCACAGAAAATCACCTTCCATTGACTCTAAGCCTAATCATTTACATTAGAGATTCAGCTGGAAGCCTGCCTAAATGTTTGAGGGATTATTTTTATAAATTCAGAGTAGATAGTGTGAATACTAATTGTCTTATTAATGAGAGGATAAGCAGCTCAACAATGACAGTCTCTGTTAATATCCAAAGATGAGCACTCAACATGGCATGGGACTGGTGGCTACAGTCTTCATAAGGCTGAGTAGGCATTTTAGGAACTACTATTCACTAAGGTGTGGATGTGGTCTTCCCTCTGATTCCTTTCCAAGACATGGATCATGCAGTATTTTTAAAGATATAGCTGTAATGTTTGTCCTCAGTCTTTTGCGAGTATTACTATTTTTAAAGCTCTGAGAGCTATCAGTAGAAAAGCACTAGCCCCACTAAAGTCTTTATGTGCAGAGGAGTTACAAGATCAATACTGATTACTGAGTTGGTTCTCTGTTGCACAGTTTAAGGATGATCATGCTATAACACTGAAATACTAAGCAGTAGCTTAGAAAGATATAATACTGCATTTGCTGGTGTTATTTTAACATCAAAAAGACAACTGGTGATCCCTTAGAGTTTTAATGTTAATGAATTTCTAAAGTTTAGAAAAGTAAAATATAACTTGTAGGCAAAAAAAAAATCTCACATGGCATTACACATAATACCTCCCCTAAAGTACCTTTCAGTAACATAATGGTATTTTTAAACTATAATTCCATTTTACTAGATTATTAGGTATTAGATTTTTTTATTACTGTGTTCTCAGAATATCTTTTTTATCCATTTTGAAGGAGTGTTCTGAATGTTGTAATAGTGGAAGCTTGGACTTAGAACAAGAGAGGGAATAGTTCTTCTCTCCCACTCCCTGATTCTGGTCTCTCAATATCCCTTGAGTTTGTTAGAACACATATCACAATAAGAATGATAAAGAAGATAATGAGAATATTTAGTTAGATGAAGAGAAGACTTAGGAAGAATGTGAAGACTGTCTTCAAATATTTGCATGTTCCATGGATTTCTTGAATAGATGGATGGAGGGGTAAGTGAAAAAATGAATGAATGAATGAATGAATTCAGCTCTTAGTGGAAGGCATAGGGAAGCAGCAGGCAGTGGTTGAAATACTCTCTACCTTTAGGGGATGTACACAAATGAAAAGACAATGACTACGTAGGGTGGCAAGTAAAGGAGCGAATACATTGTTTCTGAGTAGCTTCATATGGCAGAACTAAAGTGAGTGTCAATTTTTACTTTAAATATATGTTATGTCAAATGATTTCATAGTTCTAATACAAAAATATTATTCAATGTAACATGTTTGTTGAAGACCTACTATATGCAGTTGCCCCAGAAAGATACGAAATACGTGCGTGGGTGGTGGGACAGGTAGCATAAGGATGATAAGAACACCATTAGGAACATGTGCTTTGGTAGGCAGTGAGCTTCCACATCTGCAAATGCATTTAAAAGTTGCCCCCAGTATGGTGTAGTACAGGTGTTAGGTCAGTGTGTTCAATTCATTCAACTAGAATATGTTAAACATTTTTTTCCTAAATAGTTTTTGATAACTCTCTGATTTATGTGCACATTCTCACTATATTTTTAACTTTCAATAAGGGTAAATGGTTTTATGAGATATACGCTGGTGTTTACTTCAAACCAAAGAAAAAGGAAACAAGCCCCTCTTCTTTATTCATGTATAGGTTTATTAGTAAACTTTTCACTGATTTAAATGTCTTTTGTAGAGAAGTTGAAGATGGCATTGAGGGAAAGCCAGCTCCCAGCAGGATCTGAGGTGTTTGCTGAGAAACAGCCATCCTCAAAGTAATGACCTAGCACTAAGCAGTCTGCTATTGGCAAGGTGATTCTAGAGTTATCTTTAGGAATTAGACTTAGCATTGGCAACTTTTATATTTTGGGATATGGGGTTAATTTATATAGAGGTTAAATTACTTCATGACGATTAGCGATGTCATATGTTATAGAAAGTGTGACGCTTGCTTTTCTTAAAATGGAAAGCTAGAAACCCATGGAGGCACTTTAGAACAGTTGCGAGTTCTGAAAGGATCAAAGAGAACAGAATTGTTGCAATTAAAAAAACTAATAGTGTCACTGTTTTTCTTACCTCCAAACATTACTACTTTTCCTCATTTATTAAACAGACACCTATTATTTGCTCTATATTAGGGAATTAAGCTAGGTTCCTGGAAGATAACATTTTTGTGTGTTCCCTTCAAATAAGTTTTATTATTACTGTTTTATATGTTTAGTGTAGAAAACTGGGAAATATAGAAAAGCATAAAGAAAATAAAAAGCACCAATATTGCCACCCTACTCTCATCTATTATTATTGCATTATTATGTAATTTTGTAGGCTAGATTATCTTAATGGGACTTCTGTCTTGGAAGACAAAGAGAGAGAAGGACAGAGGGAAAAGAAGAAAAAGAGGAAAGAAAAGGGATATGGAGAAGGAAGGAGGAAGGGGGAAGGAGAGAAAGAGAGTGGGAGTGAGAGAGAGGGGGAAAGGAGCCCATTCATGCTTCACTCTCCTGCTTCATCAGCAGGGAGATGGAGTGCAGGTGATTGATGCCTCAGGCTGTACACCAGCCTGCTATTCAACCCAGTACATATGCAGCTGGGCTGCCCCAGCTGGCTGATTTGTACTCCTCCACAGGGAGAGAATACCAGATTGTTCTTTTGGCAAGAAATTCTACTTAAATCTTATCTAGTATGGGTTTTTTTATTATTATATAACCCATAAAAACAAACACAATATAATGGCACAAAGCACTTGCTTTATTGCCAGAAACTGGAATCCTTCACAGAATTGCCCTTCAATTGCTGACATCCTTTCAAGGGTTTTCCCTCATGTGCTCAAAGAAGGTTCATTTGGCTTTTGCTTGCTGGTTTTCATATGTGCAATCATGATCCCACCTCAGGTGGGACTGACAATTGGGTGTTAGCCCCAAGCACAGCCTAGACAGGCACAGCCTGGACAGACACAACCGTTCTTTTGGGGATGTCTTCAGAAATACAATTGGTCTTGGAGTAGAATCTCTGGGTAGTCTATCCTATTCATGATATAGGCTTTTTCTCTTTATTTCTAACAATAGGTTGGCATCTACCTGGCCCGGCTCTTTTAGATGAGCTGCTGGAATTTAGGAGATCTCCTCCTATCAACAAAATAAAACAATGTTAAAAAAAAAAGTCCAACCAACCAACCAACCAGGCAAACAACCAAGAAACAAACTAAATAATTGTCTCCTTTCTACTTCTGGCAAAGCTACAGTAATAGACTCTGGATTAACACTATTTCCTTAAACAGCTAGAATGCTGGCAATAGTATGTAAAAGAAAGGTCTTCAGGGTCGGGCACAGTGGCTCACGCCTGTAATCCCAGCACTTTCGGAGGCAGAGGCAGGTGGATCACCTGAGGTCAGGAGTTTGAGACCAGCCTGGCCAAAATGGTGAAATCCGTCTCTACTAAAAATACAAAAATTAGGTGGGCAGGCATGGTGGTGCACACCTGTAATCTCAGCTACTTGGGAGGCTGAGGCAGGAGAATTGCTTGAGCATGGGAGGCGGAGGTTGCAGTGAGCCGAGATCGTGCTACTGCACTACAACCTGGGCGACAGAGTGAGACTCTGTCTCAAAAAAAAAAAAAAAAAAAAAAAAAAAAAGAAAAAGAAAAAAGAAAAGAAAAGAAATATTGAAAAACAAAGTGCACAGAACGAAGTTCCCTAAGAGAAAGAAAACTAATGAGTTAAAACCTACAAGTTTTCTTGCTTACTATCCTGGGAATGGTTTTCAAGCTGCGATACAGATTAGCGTGGACCCAAAGACAGCCTGACAGTCTTGCTAAATTAAAGAGACAGAGGCTAGAGTTCAGAGAGGCTATCAAGGCTACAGTTTGGTGGGTGATGTACTGGAGTAAGGGGAGGGTGAAGAATGAATGAGAGAGAGAAAGGGAGAGAGAGGGGGAGGTAAAAAGAAAGGAGAGGGAGAGATACATTCACATTTTTTGGCTAAATCTGATCTGAGCATGCATGAGAAGACATTACCAGGGGCTAGGAACCGTGTCACCAGAAGAGATGCATGAAACGCTTTCCAAACTCTTTCCAGAGTTTTTACAAGACTGGAATAGTTTATATTTCCACAAATAACAATAGAAAGCTCACAAAATATTCACAGCATTATAGAATCTTCAGAGTGATTACTAACGGACGTAAATTAACTCAAGAATGCTCTTAGCCTATTGTGCAAATTTTAAAAACAAGATTTTAAAGAATACAATTATTACATAAATTAACTATACTCAGATTTGAAGGAATGCAACAAAATCTAGCAAACAACAACATAATATTCTGTCATCTGATAAAAAATTATCGGGCAAGCAAAGAGGCAAGAAAATATGACCAACAATCAGGAAAAACTCAAATTTAATACAAACAGACCCAGAAATGACAAAGATGATTAAACTTGTAGACAAGAACATTAAAATAGCTATTATAAACAATTTTAATATGTTCCAGAAGGTAGAAGAAAAGATAAAAATAATGAGAGAATTAGAAGAAATTAAAAGAACTTACATTGAACTTCAAAGATAACAAATAAAATATATGAAATAAAAAATGATTGGAACAGATGAACAGATTGGACACTGCAGAAGATAAGATCAGCAAACTTGAAGACAAAGACATATAATCTATCCAAATTGAATGATACAAAAATAAAACAAAAGCAAAACCAGCACCGGTAATTTCAGTTTTTTTTTAATTTGAATTTTTCTCTTGTGTGGGTCAGATTTTCCTGCTTCTTTGCATGCCTAATAATTTTTCATTGCATGACAGAATTTCAGAATTTTATGTTGTTGGTTGCTGAATGCTGTTGCAATATCAAGTTTTAGTAAATGTGTAATTAGAGCCTTAGAGAAGAGGATATTGTGGTGAAGTCAGAAAAATATTTGAAAAAATAATGGCTGAAGATTTTACAAATTTTATGGAAACCATAATTTATGGATCCAAGAGTCTTAAGGACCCCTATGCAAAATAAAACTAAACAAAATTACAAGACACATCATAATCAAATTGCTAAAAACCGGATATAAAGAAAAAAATCTTACAAGTATCTAGGAAAAAGAGACACATTACATACAGAAGAATACAGACAAAAATTATAGCAAACTTATCATCAGTAACTATGCAAGCCAGAAGATAGTAGAGAGTCATTTTTAAAGTACAGGCATGTATCAACCTGTTCTTGCATTGCTGTAAAGAAATACCTGAGATTGGGTAACTTGAAAAGAAGTTTAACTTGATCATGGTTCTGCAGGCTACACAAGAAGCATGATGCTTGCATCTGGTCTGCTTCTGGGGAGGCCTCAGGAAACTTATAATCATGGCAGAAGGTGAAGAGTGAGCAGGCATATCATATGGTGAAAGCAAGAGCAAGAAAGAGGTAGGGGAAAGTGCCACACACACTTTTAAATGATCCAATTGCATGAGAACTCATTCACCATCATGAGGACAGTCCCATAGTATGGTACTAAATCATTCATGAGAAAGCTGCCCCTATGATCCAAACACCTCCCACCAGGCCCCACCTCCATCATTGGGGATTATATTTCAACATGAAATTTGAGTGGGACAACATCCAAACTATTTCAAGGCATACCTCCTTTAATTGTGCTTTACTTTACTACATTTTGCAGATATTGCTTTTTTTTTTTTTTTAAACAAACTGATGGTTTGTGTGGCAACTCTGTGTCAAGCAAGTCTACTGGTACCATTATTTCAATAATATACGCTCATTTTGTGTCTGTGTCACATTTTGGAAATTTCTGCAATATTTTCAGGCTTTTTATTATCATTTGCTGTGGTGATCTGTGATCAGTGATTGTTGATGCTACTATTGTAATTGTTTTGGGGAGCCACAAACTGTGTCCATATGATGATAACTTTAATCCATAAGTGATTTGTGTGTTCTTACTGTTCCACCAATTGGCCATTCCTCCATCTCTTTCTCTGGCCTGAGGCCTTCCTATTCTTTGAGACACAAAAATATTGAAATCAGGCCAATTAATTACCTTATAATGATCTCTAGGTGTACAAGTAAAAGGAAGAGTTAACACATCTCCTACTTTATCAAAAGCTAGAAATGATTAATCATAGGTAGGAAGGCATATTGAAAGTTAAGACAGGTTGAAAGCAAGACTTCCTGCGCCAGCATTAGCCAAGTTGTGAGTTCAAAGAAAAAGTTCTTGAAGAAAATTAAAAGTGTTACCCCAGGGAACACACAAATGATAAAAAAGTGAAACAGCTTTATTGCTGATATGAACAAAGTTTGAATGATTAGGATAAATGATCAAGCCAGCCACAACATTCCCTTAAACCAAAGCCTAGTCCAGAGCAGAACCTAAATTTCTTCAATTCTAGAAAGACCAAGAGAAGTTAGGAAGCTGCAGAAGAAACGTTTGAAGCAAGCAGGGGCTGGTTAATGAAGGTTTAGAAAAAAGCTGTCTCCATAACATAAAAAGTACAAAGTGAAGTAGCACATACTGATGTAGAAGCTGCAGCAAGTTATCTAGATCTAGCTAAGATAATTTATGAAACTGGTGACACTAAACAAGAGATTTTTAATGTAGACAAAACAGCCTTGGAAGAAGATGCCATGTAGAATTTTTATAGCTATAGAGGAGATTTCAATGCCTGGCTTCAAAATTTCAAAGGACAGGCTGACTCTTGTTAGGGGTGGATGGAGCTGGTGACTTAAGTTGAAGGCAGTGCTCATTTATCCTTCCAAAAATCCTAGGGCCTTTGAGACTGATGCTAAATCTTCTCTGCCAGTGCTCTAGAAATGGAACAACAAAGCCTGAATGACAGCATATCTATTTACTGCATGGTTTACTGAATATTTTAAGCCTAGTATTGAGACCTACTGCTCAGAAGAAAAAGGTATTTCTTTCAGAATATTACTGCTTATGGGCATTGCACCAAGTCACCCCAGAGTTCTGACGGAGAGGTGCAAGAGATTCATGTTGTTTTCATGCCTGATAACACAACATCCATTCTGTAGCCCATGGATTAAGGAGTAATTTTGACTTTCAAGTCTTACTACTTAGGAAATACGTTTTTCTATAGCTATTACTGCCATAGATAGTGATTGCTATAATGGAACTGGGCAAAGTAAATTGAAAACCTCCTGACAATGATTCATCATTCTAGATTCAATGAAGAATATTCATAATTCATGGGAGGATATTAAATCATCAATATTAACAGGAGTTTGAAAAAAAAGTTATTTCCAAACATCATAAATGACTGAAGAGTTCAAGGCTTCAGTGAAGGAAGTAATTGCGAATGTGATGGAAATATGAAGAGAACTAGAATTAGCAGTGAATTTTGAAGAGGTGACTTAACTGCTGCAATTTCATGACAAAACTTTAATGAAAGAGGAGTTGCTTCTTATGGATGAACAAGAAAGTGGTTTATTGAGATGAAATCTATCCCTAGTGATGATACTTGGACCATTGTTTGAGTGACAACAAAGGATTTAGAATAGTACATAAACTTAGTTGATAAAACAGTGGTGAGGAGTTCTACTGTGGGTAAAATGCTATCATACAGCATCATGTACTACAGAGAAATTTTTTGTAAAAGTAAGAGTCTGTCAATGTGGCTAACTTCATTGTTGTCTTATTTTAAGAAATCGCCACAGTCACCCCAACCTTCAGCAATCACCACTCTGATCAGTTAGCAGCCATCAACATTGTGCAATACCCTATACTGCCAAATGATTATGACTCATGGAAGGTTCAGATGATCATTAGCATTTTTGAGTAATAAAGTATTTTTAACTAAAGAATGTATTTTTAGACATAATGCTATTACACACTTAATAGACTACAGTATAGTATAAAATTCACTGGGAATCACTGGGATATGCACTGGCAAACAAAAAATTTGTGTGACTCATTTTATTGTAATATTTCCTTTATTGTGGTGGTCTAGAACCAAACACATATTTCAGAGATATGTGTGTATTGAAAGAAAATTGTACAACAGGGATTTCTTTATTCAGAAAACAAATTAATAAGTGAAGACAAAATTAAGATGTAAGACAAGCAAAAGCTAAAAGATTTATCACTAGCTGACTTTGGTTCCGAAAGAAAAAAAAAGTTAAATGGAGTTTTTTAACCAAAAGCAAAATAATAACAGATAGTAATGTGATTCTAAATAAATGAAGGAATAATGCTAGAATGGTATAGGGAAACATAAAACATACTTTCCCACTTAAAAATTAAAAAAAAAATTATTTAAAGCAAAAATATAAACATGGCATTCTGCCGTATGTGGGAGTAAAGCATATGACAATATGCTTTACTGTCAAATTTATGGAGGTAAATGGAAATATGTTGCTGTTATACTCGTACTCTTTAAGTTAAATAGTATAGCATTATTTGAAGACTATAATAAGTTAAAACTGTATTTTATAAAGCTTAGAGAAATCACCAAAATAACATAAAACTAAAAGGTATATTTAACAAGCCAAGATGGTGTATTAGTCTATTCTCACACTGCTATAAAGATACTACCTGAGACTGGGTAAACTATAAAGAAAAGAAGTTGGATTGACTCACAGTTCCACATGGCTGGGAGATCTCAGGAAACTTACAATCCTGGTGGAGGCGAAGGGGAAGCAAGCACCTTCTTCACAAGGCAGCAGGAGAGAAAAGAGCATAGAAGGAGCTTCTAAACATTTATAAAATTATCAGATCTCAAGAGAACTCTCCCACTATCAGGAGAACAGCATGGGAGAAACTGCCTCCATGATCCAACCACCTCCCTCTCTCAACACATGAGGATTACATGTCCCTCCTCAACACGTGGGGATTACAATTTGAGATGACACTTGGGTGAAAACACAGAGCCAACCCATATCACCTTGCTCCTGACCCCTCCAAGATCTCATGTTTTTTTACACTTAAAAGCCAGTCACGCCTTCCCAACAGTTCCCCAAAGTCTTAACTCATTTCAGCATTAACTCAAAGGTCCACAGTCCAAAGTCTCATCTGAGACAAAGCAAGTCCCTTCTGCCTGTGAATCTGTAAAATAAAAAACAAATTAGTTACTTTCTAGATACAATGGAGGTACAGGCATTTGGTAAATTCTCTTGTTCCAAATGGGAGAACTTGGCCAAAACAAAGAGGCTACAGGCCCCATGCATGGCCAAACTCCAGTAGGGATGTCATTAAATCTTAAAGCTCCAGAATGATCTCCTTTGACCTTATGTCTCACATCTGGGGTAAACTGATGCAAAGAGTGGGCTCCCCTAACTTGCACAGCTCCTTCATGGGCTAGTGTTGAGTACCTGCAGTTTTTCCAGCTGCACAGTGCAAGCTATCAGTAGATGTACCATTGTGGAGTCTGGAGGATAGTGGTCCTCTTCTCATAGCTCCAGTAGGCAATGCCCCAGTAGGGACTCTATGTGGGGACCCCAACCCAATATTTCCCTTCTGCACTGCCCTAGCAGAGGTTCTTCATGAAGGCTCAGCCCTTGCAGCAGACTTCTACCTGGACATCCAGGCATTTCCATACATCCTCTGAAATCTAGGCAGAGGTTTGCAAACCCCAATTCTTGACTTCTGTGTACCTGCACACCCAACACCACATGAAAGCCACCAAGGCATGGGACTTGCAGTCTCTGAAGCAATAGCCTGAGCTGTACCTTGACACCTTTTAGTTATGGCTAGAGCTGGAGCAGCTGGGATGCGGGACACTAAGTCCCGATGCTGCACACAGCAGTGGGGCCCTGGGTCCAGCCCATGAAACCATTTTTTTCCTCCTAGGCCTCTGGGTCTGTGATGGGAGGGGCTGCTGCGAAGATCTCTGACATGCCATGGAGACATTTTATCATTGTCTTGGTGAATAACATGCCACTCCTCATTACTTTTGCAAATTTCTGCAGCCAGTGTGAATTTCTCCCCCAAAAATGTATTTTTCTTTTCTGTCACATTATCAGGTTGCAAATTTTCAAAATGTGTATGCTCTGCTTCCCTTTTAAACATAAGTTCTAATTTCAGATTTTCTCTTTCAAGTTCAAAGTTCCACAGATCTCTAGGGCAGGAGCAAAATGTCACCAGTCTCTTTGCTAAAGCATAGTTAGAGTGACCTTTACTCTAGTTCCCAAGAAGTTTCTCATCTCTATCTGAGACCACCTCAGCCTGGGCTTCATTGTCCATATCACTATGAGAATTTTGGTCAAAACCCTTCAATAAGCCTCTAGGGAATTCCAAACTTTCTAACATCTTCTCGTCTTCTTCTGAGCCCTCTAAACTTTCCAATCTCTTCCCAATACCCAGTTCTAAAGTCACTTCCACATTTTCAGGTTATCTTTATAGTAGTACCCAATTCTACTGGTACCAATCTACTGTATTTGTCTGTTCTCACACTGTTAAACACATGCTACCTGAGACTGGCGGTAGCTATAAAGACAGGAGGTTTAATTGACTCACAGTTCCACATGGCTAAGGAGGCCTCTGGAAACTTGAAATCATGGTGGAAGGTGGAAGGGAAGCCAGAACCTTCTTCACAAGGTCGCAAGAGAGAGAAGAGTGAAGGAGGAACTTCCAAACACTTATAAAATCATCAGATCTTGTGAAACTGACTCACTATCATAAGAACAGCATGGGCGGCACCACCACCAGGACCCACTCACCTCCCTCCTTCCATATGTGGAGATTACAGATTTCTTCCTCAACACATGGATAATTTAATTTGAGATGAGATTTAGGTGGAGACACAGAGCCAAACCATATCAGATGGCAATCAATTAATGTAAATGAAGGCAAGGAAATGGGAAAAAGTAACAAAAAGCGTATTGGACAATAGAAAAAATATCAAGAACTTAGATGTACACCCAATTATATTGATAATTACATTAAATATAAATGGCTAATTCTATTTCCTATCTATAAATTCAAGGGAGTTGTATCACCTTAACCTTGTTGTTAAGCAATTTTTTTCTTTTCATTTTTCATTCTAGTTTCAACCATCCTCATCTTTGCAAACAAAATGAGAATGTCTCTTACTGATTAAAGAAAGTGTTACATGAAAGAATACTGAAAAAGAGAAAAAGAAATAGTATGCCTAGTACATAATGGAAGGGAGGCAAAATACTCTAAAATGCTATAAGTTCTCAGTCCCGTCATGATCCTCATCACTTGACTGAGTTGCTTCTTTGTTATGCTTCTAGTTTAGCTTTTCATGACAGAGACCAATTTATCTATCACTCTACTTTTCTCTGAGTATCTCCAGCAGCTCTCTGGGTATTGCTGTCTTCTACTGCAAATAAACCCAGGACCCTGAAGAAGGATAATTATTTTTCTTTAGTCCTTGCCCAATTTAATGACTGTTATCATATCTTCCTAACTGTGCCAGAATTTACTTCTGCAGGATTATTGACAGAATATACATTACGTTTAGAAGAAACCTATCTCAAGTTGTTTCAATTATCGTTTCCTGTCTAATAAACCAACACAAAACCTAGGAACTTAAAACTTGGGAAATTTACTATTTTCCACAATTCCTTGTCAGGGTGGTCTTTCTGCTTGCTGTATCTGGGATCATTCAAGTGGCTTATAATTTGGCTGGAGGCTGGGCTCAGCTGAGACAACTGCAGTGGCTGGTATCTCTTTTTGTGTGATCTTTCATCTTCCACAAGGCTAGATAGGACTTCAGTGGAGACCAGAGTGTCTTAATAGGCATTGCATCTCAAAGTCATGTCTTCCCTGGTGGTCTAGTGGCCAGGATTTGGTGCTCTCAAAGTACAATGTTTGTTGTTGTCCTGTTGGCCAAAGCAAGTAACATGGTCAAATCCAGTGTCAACATAGGACAACAAAACATTGTGGATACTAGGAAGTATCACTCATTGGTGCTATTAATATAGCCATCTACCACAGAGTCTCTCCTGTAGCCTAAGATGAAGGACAAAATCTGTCTTAGGACTTCTCCATTACAGGTCTCAATGTTCTGCAAATAACTTCTCAAAGAAGAAAACTCACCATTGTTTAAGAGCACGAACTAATAGACAACAGTCCAAATGTATACTTAAATAAATTTTTTTCTTAGTAGACATAATCTCCAGGTTCCCTCCTGTGCCCAATGATACATGTTTGAAATTTCATGGACAGTATTTCAATCTCTTGGAGTCTTTAGAAAATTTCAAGCAGACTTCAGAAAATTTCAATTACTATTAGTTCTATAAATTTATAAACTATTCACTCTAAATTTATAGAACTAATAACACAGGGGGCATTCTTCATCACATCAAAAGGAAAAAACTCTTCCTCTAGGTAAATTTAAATATATCCCCCTTTTGATAGCAGAAAAACTGCTTGTAAATTTTAAATAGTTGCTATTCCTATTTGTCCCAATGATTGAAAAAAAATACCTTAAAGTCCAAACTCTCCAAGGTAATTTCATTATACTTCTGATAGAACTATAGTATCTAGCTTCTTATGAGAACTTTTTTTTTCTGACTTTCCCAGTTTTCTTTCTCTAAAGTAAAAATGTTGACAGCAAGCATAGATCCGTGGTGATCTCTAGAACAGTTAAATCTTGTTCTTATTCTCCTTACATTCACACAGGCAAAAGTTTAAAACCACAGATTAAATTCGTAGTGGCCCTGTGAAATTATTTAGTTCAGTCCCCATTTTACAGATGAAAAAAACTGAGACTTGTAGCATGTAGGTTGACTGGCTTAATGAAAAAAAGCAAATTGATTGAAAAACCACATCTAAATCTGCTATTCCCACCAAACTGCTGTATTTTCAGCATATTGTTTTTAATTGTAAACAGAACAAACAATTTAACTTAGAATGGTTAAAAATAAATAAATACAGGGTCAAGAAGAGTTCACATTCCCTAGCCCTTTACAGTCCAACACAGAATATTGAACCAGAAGTCAAGAAGAAAACCTGGGTAGTTGTAATTCCCAAAGTCAATGTGTGAACTAGAGCCACCCTTTATTTTCAGTTTTAAAATTGGGGTGTGTGTGTGTCTAACTAGATCATATCTAAGCTTCTTTGCACTTCAGACTTTTGTGATTTAGAATAAATTTAGAAAACAACATGTTTATGTGATTAAAATTACAATAAATGCCATTACTAAATGTTAATCCTCATTCATATTGCCTTGAAGTTCTCACCTAGAATTTATTTAATAATGTAAGAATTGTTAACCTGAATCAGGAGTTAGAAATTCCTGAAAAAGTTATAAAGGACTAGGGAATGTGAACTCTTCTTGGCCCTGTATTTATTTATTTTTAAACATTCTACGTTAAATTGTTTGTATTGTTTAAAATTAAAAAGAGTAGGCTGAAAAAACACTGAAGTATTGCAGGTGACCTCTTTCAGTTTACCTAATTAATTTGACACCCAACCCAGAGATTATCATTGATCTTGAAAAATCTTCAAATAGTTTCTTGTAAAACAACAACAACAACAACAACAACAACAACAGCAACAAGAAAAAACCAAGTAACCAAAAAAACCAAAAGAATAAGGCAGCAAAGGCACCTTGAATGAACGTATTAATATTATATTAGTAATGTCTCTGTTTCCATAAGTAGTTTTGAATACACCAAACTAAGAATGTAAGTCATAAGGAAGCAAGATGCTTGTTTCCCAAAAGTGGTAACCAATTATTTTAGCCATTTTGATGGGAAGAAATAGCAGCTATTTTATTCCTTTCTTTAAGAATAGATTTTTGTATTCTTTAAATAACTAGAACAGTTTTCCGTATTTTTTTTTTTTTTTTTTTTTTTTTTGAATGGTTTTTTTTTTTTTTCTTTTTTTTTAAGTAAAGCAATTTATAGTTTAGGAATTAGGTATGAAATAATATTTGTAATAATTTTTTAACTAGTCTGACAAGTCAACACTTCTATATCCTGGTTTCTCTATGACCTTTGTAAACTTTATGCAGATATTTTAGTATGAATTTGTTTTCCAACATTAATATGAGTAATTTTTGAGGATATCTTTTTCCTAAAGATTCTAAAAAATACTGTAAAGCAGCGATGCCTGTCTAATGGTCTATGCTGTGAGCCTTGGACTTGATTTATTTGTAAGAAGTTGCAGATGAAGTAGATGTCCAAAGGAAAACTCCAGAATTAGAATGACTATTAAAATTACTGGCTAAAAGTCATCAGTACTCAGGGATGAACATTACTACCTTTGGCAGGATAATAAATTGTTCATTCTATGCACACTTAGATGCTGGTCCTCTGATGGTATCTGCCTTTCAGTGGAGAATGCTTGAAGTTCCTCTCAAGGATGCTACTTTGTTAGTCTGGCTCCACATGCAGTTCATTAGCATGTAAATTGGTCATGGTTTTTTTTTTTTTTTTTTTTCCTCTCTTTTCTTTTTGAACTAGAGATCAACACATACCGTATCTATATTGCTTTTGTAATTAGACTTTTCCATTAAATAGGAAAAAGCTAAAGGAATTTGATAGCAGAATGACACATAGTGAAGGTAAATGTCTATTTTTCAGTATTTCAATTATGAAAAACAAATTTAAAATGCTGGTGGATAAGCCTTCTAATTCTGTTACACATGGATAATGTCTAAATCCTTTAAAATGTAGAAACATTCAGTTACACTTGACATAGACAAATTGGGTAGCCAAGAGAAGTGATTAAGAGCACAGGCTGTGGAATCAGGTGGCATTTATTTGGATTTTGATTCTGTCATTTATGGGTTGACTGAACTTGGGAAAATATCTTAATATCTCTCTGCACTGTTTTCTCATTGCATATTAGAGATAATTGATAGTGCCTGTCTCATTAGACTGTTTTGAGAATTAATGTGAAGTACTTAGAATAGTACCTGGAGTGTAAGAGACAGTAGTGTGCTGGTAAAATATTCACAAATTGCTCTGAATAAAAATCAGAAGATCTGATTTTTAGTGCTTGCCAATTTCTGTAGTGTAAATACTTTAATGATGGAGTGAACACCCACAAGATGACACCACTACGTGCTCAATTCAAGAGAGATGTGAATAATTGTTGTCAGTGGCTTTTATGAGCCAGTTGTAGCACATTATTGGTAGTAAACATTAAACAAATTTTAATTATTATTGTTGTTGCTTTCATATTAAAATAAGGGAAGACGAAGACTTTTTAAGGACATTTTTAAGGACTTTTAAATCATTAATCAGGTATTATATATATTATGATAATATTTTGATGGTAGTTTAAACTTAAAATTTAAGACATTAAAGTCCATTATATGATATATATTTGCTCTAATTTCTTTTCCTATCTGTTGATACCCATTCGCCATGGTTGACATGGTCACTTTCTTGAGCTTACTAGAAGTGGTTAAGGGAAGATTTTCAGACAACAATCGCGACTTACTATCACTTCTCAAATGGTCCTTTAATGGCTACTGTTTCAACTAAGGAGAGGACGGACATTCCTGTTAAGCCATCATAAGTGACAAGACTGGCATTACCAGGCCGGAACATTTGCAGCCTGAGTGGCGCTATGGATTGAATTGGGACCCCCTCAGATTCATATTCTGAAGTCCTAATTTCCCATGTGATGGTAGTTAAAGCTGGGGTCTTTGAGAGGTAATTAGGTTTAGGTGAGGTCATGAGAGTTGGGTCCTCATTACAGGATTACTGCCCTTAAAAGAAGAGACCAGAGAGCTCTCTCTCTCTCTCTCTTACTCTCTCCACCATGTGAAGACACAGCAAGAAGATGGCTATTAGCAAGCCAGGAAGAGCATCCTCTCCACAAACTGAATTAGTAAGTATCCAGTGTGTGACATTTTTTACAGCAGCCTAAGCTAAGACATATCTCCACTTTAAATTCTGCATTTTTTATTTATTAATTTGGAAGATACTCCTTAATTTGCATTACTGTGTGATTCTAACATTCACATTTCACAACATTTAGTTTACATTTTTGAATGCAAAGTTGGCTCTTCATGGAGTTTTGCTTTTTGTTTGTTTGATTATTAGGCACAATCAATTTTGAAAAGAGAAAAAAAAGATAAATTAAAGGAGCAACTTTTAAGGTAATGCTGCCCAGATGAGGCAACAACCTTTCACTAATTAGGAGCTCTCAATAGGCTTCCTCTATTCAGCCTCCATGCAAGCATCTTTCTTTCTACCAAACTATTTCAAGCAATGTATAGCTCAGGTGGTCTTCCTTCTAGGACTGTCTTTTAAGCTTGAAGTATCAGCATCCATGACAAGTAAGAGAAGGAGACTGAAAGCTTTGATTTGTCAAGTAGTAGTAAGTTTTTTAAGCCTAGAAAATGGAGCCTCATTGGTACATTTGGTCAGAATAAGAATTTACATAAAGAGCGTTCAAAAGGTGCATAGAAAAATTTAACTTGGGTGTTAAAAAGAAATTATCTTTGTGCTGAGAGTTGGCAACATAGTCTATAAATTAATAACAAAGCCTTATGCTAGAACTGCACCAATTTTTCTTCAGAATAGTTAGAAGAAACAATTTATCTGGAGACTCAAGTTATAAATATGAAAGTACACAACTGACACCTCTTTGGAGTTTAGATACACACAGCTGGCTATGACATTACTATCTTGGCTTGCCTCCTAGCTGGAATTGGGAGCTGTATATCATTCAGGTTGTACTTTCATGATTTTAAAATGAAATTTGTAGTTCAATTAAGTAAAAAGGGTCTAATTAGTAGATTTTGGAGGAGGATTTTAAGGATTCTTGGAGAAGCAGCTAGTTTGCCTTCACAAATCAGTCACACTGTATTTGCAGAAACCTACATGAAGTTTTTTGTTTGTTTGGTTTTTAAAGATATTTTTACCCAGTTGTAGCTACAGGGCCTAGAAGCACAGCTATCCCAAATTTTATTTTTCAGATGTTGCTAATAGTATTAGTGCAATTCTGGAGGTGCTGTTATGTGCCAAGCACCAGTCAAAACTACTCATCCTTACAACAACCTTCTCAGTTAGATGATGATTATTCTAAATTTACTTGTGTGAAAATTTAGGTAAAAAACATGTCTATTAACTTGCCAGTGATTACAGTTACTAATCAGGAAACTTACATTTCAAAAGTCAGTCTCTGCCTCTGCAACCCACTTTCCTCCCTCTATTATCACACCGCCTCCAGTAAAACACTGAAAAACAAGGCTTCTTTTAGAACCTGTTTTCAAATATTTTTGAGTTGTAAATTTTTATTCTGAATCTCTAGCTTGTTCAAGAAGTAACGTCTATTCTTCAGATTCTCTCATCATTCTCTGTTATTGCACTCAGAAAAATATTTTTTTCTCAAAGAGTGAAGATGGCAAATTTGGAGTCATAAGAAGAGAAAACATAAATTTAGAAACTTAAAAATTGGAAAAATGCCCCTGTTGTCACAAAAGTACTCAAATCTGTTCTAATGTGATCCTCTGAGGAAGAGTAATTACTTTTCATGGACACTTGGGCTCCATGAAACACAATTTATAAAGCCAAGATGTTTCATTTCCTTTAAGTTAACTACAAGTTCAAGCAAATATGAAAGAAATACTGTGTGTGTTATTTTGGCTCTTTTCATGATTGTTTCAATATTATTTGGAAAAATTAAAGATTTTGAAAATAGTCACCAATAAGAAATCAACTTTTCTATCTTGGAAAAAGGTAACCTTAAAAAGGACACATTGCTGCAACTCACAGTGGTTCCTACTGTGTACTTCTGAGGGCAGTCAGCTCAATACCTAAGCCAAAGGAGCTATCATAGTTCATAGAATTTGATTCCTTTGATTTAAAACAAACTCTTCTTACTTTGCTTACCACTAAGAATGGGAGGACAAAACTGGCAATTAAATCATAGTATAATATCTTCATTTTACTCTAGATTTATATTTTATATTTATTGAAATAGTTCTTTCAACATACTAAACATAGGTTTTTAACATATGTTATTCTTCTGAATAAATGTAGAAGAAATATACATACAATATGTTATGTAAGGAATTCCTCCATTACTTCATATGTACAGTATGACTCTTCCATGCCACTTTTTGACCTAGTCTTAGATGTTCATCTTTCTACAAAATATTATCCTTTCTTTCCGCCATGAACATGTGTGTTCCAACATGTCCTAAAAAGCCCTTTACTACTCTCTCTGGGATTCCTTTCCCAGCTGTTGATACCCGTTCCCCAAGTGTTGATGTGGTCACTTTCTTGAGCTTTCTAGAAGTGGTTAAAGGAAGGTTTTCCAACAACAATCATCACTCATCACTTCTCAAATCGTCCTTTAATGGCTATTGTCTGAACTATGGAAAGGTTGGGCATCCCTGTTTGAGCCACTGTAGGTGGCAAGCCTGGCATTACCAGGCCAGGACATCTGCAGCATGGGTAGTGCTGGCTGTCAGGGGTTGTAAGGTGTCCCGATTGTGACAAATACCCCAACCCCAGAAATGTTAAAATGTAAAAAGTGTGTCTTAGAATCAGTGAGATTTACTACTAAGTGATGAAAAAATGGAATTGGAAAAGGTAGATTTTCATAGATGATTATGGCAAATGCTAGCTGAAAATGTTTGTTGTCTATGAAAATATTGTCCTAAAGTCAGTCAATGAAAATATACCTTTTTGTGGCTGTCACCCACCACAAAACTAAATTACCACATAGATATGGTAATATTTTTGAAGGTTTTATAAAGAGCTCATGTCCTAAAAGAGTTCATCTCTTTAGTCCTAATAGACTCGGCTTTTAGCATACTAATCTCTGAACGCAGGGAAATTACAACATATGTTATGGATGACTTATTGTCACCGTCCTTTCCACATTTCAATGAACAAACTTTAAAAAAGTGATTTTAGCTTAGGCAAACAAAAGGTACACTTATGAGGAGAGATTTCTCCCTTCTCATGAGGCAGACAGAGATCAGTAACAAAGAAGTCTGAGAAACCTTTGAAACAATGCCACCAGAAACACCATCTGACGTATTGTTTTGTGTAACCCTTTTTTTCTTATGTGTAGACAGAAAGTATGCTCCCCAAACTATCATGTTTTCAGTTGTCAAGTGGTTTGTGAATTGGTGCCCAAAAGGAGTAAAGATAATACAAGGTGTGGGAGCAAAAGACCACTATGTGCAAACTGAACAGAATACAAGAGGGGCTAGAAAAATTTAGTGGTCACATGTATTAAATTATATTCAGTATTTGTTGGTTATTATCATGGAAAGGAGTAGTTTGATTAACAATTATGACAATCAATATCAATTTATTTTACCTTATATTATTATGAACACAATTTGAGCTATTTAAATGTACTTTATCATTTCAGATGTATTTGCCACATGTTTGAGTGAAGGATGCAAATTAAAAAATGAGAATATATTATTGTAAAAAACAATTTTTTGCACCTGTAAAACCCTTTAATTTGCTTTTACTAATAGAAAAAAGTCAGAGAAAATAATGACTAATCAATTTTATATTATCTAATAAAAGGGTCTCCAAATAATTTTAAGATAATAAATCATTATTAGTTTTGGGACAAATTTATATATTTGTAAATCATTGGGGAGATCATGATGTTGAGGAAGTAAACCACAGCAACAGAATACTTAGCACATCTTCATGAGAAAGTGATTGATTTTTCATTGTTAAAAACTGATGGCTTTATAGGACAAATAAATCTGTCTTTCATTAAAAGTTTATGGCTGACATCCCTATAATAAAGGAGAGATTAGTAAGAGAAAGCATAAATATTTATTTAATATAAGTTTTTATATGACAGATAACCTTCATAAGGAAATGAAGACCCAAAGAATTGGGTAAACTTGTATAGTTTTGTGCTTAGGTTTGATAAAGAGTGGAAGGTTGTGGAGAAATACGAAGGAAGGACGAAAGGAGGTGATCTAACAGTAATAAACTGGGAGAAACCTAGCAAGGTCTATTTGTTCAGATTCTTATCTGTGTCCCTGTGACTTCAGAAGTAGGATGTTCCTTCCTCTCAGTATAGGGAGGGCACTTCGGAATGAAGGACTTCTGACCTGCTTCCGGGGAGAAGGGTGGGAGAAGGCCAGAGAGTGACCTTCCAAAGTTTTATGACCTGTTTTAGTGGAAGAGTGAGAGGAAGACCTTCTTGCTTCTGCTATTTTCTCAAATGCCCAGGTGTTATATTTTTGGGTAATATGTCCTGAAACACAGCTTGGCAGCTTTGTATCTTTTCCTGAACAGTTTTAAAAGCAAACAGAAAAGCAAAATCTCTTGTGACATGTGTTGAATAATGAGACCAGGGACAAGTAAGTGAGTCTCTCCTCTGGGGGTTCCCTGAATAAGGAGGATGCCTAGAAAATCCAGGAAAGTACATCCTTGAATAAGGAGGATGAGTAGAAAATCCTGGAAAGAACATCTTTGAATAAGGAGGATGAGTAGAAAATCCTGGAAAGAACATCCTTGAATAAGGAGGATGAGTAGAAAATCCTGGAAAGAACATCTTTGAATAAAGAGGATGAGTAGAAAATCCTGGAAAGAACATCCTCAAAAAATAAGCAAACATATATCTTGGCAAGACTATTCCAAAGGTGTTACGAACAAAATGGGCAGCTGAGCAGGGGCGTATGCTAGCAGTGGGCAAACATCAAGGGCTTCAATATAGCTCTGTATTTAATTCCAGATCTTACTTTAGGAGAGCAAATTTGAAAAGTATTTTTGCAAGAGACAGGACAGGCAATACATAGTAAGTTCTACATAACGATTCATAAATTTCAAAGCTAAAAATGTGGAATAGGACACTGTAGGATTTTTCATGTTTTGATAAATTATCTCAACCTTGTGTTTCAGAGCAAGAATTTTTCAAGTCTGGTCAAAAAATACTGGAAGCAATACTTCTGAGATGTAGCACTAAGTGTGCTTTATAAATACAGTGATTTTTATAAATTATGGTGGTTTAAAAACCTAGCTAATTTTGGATGCTTTTTCAGAGCAGTATAAAAACTCAAAACATCTAACTGATATTTTCCTTCCTAACAAGGGAAACAATGACAGACAGAATGAATATATCCTCAGATTTATCTTTCTTTTAAAAAGAATCTCATTATTCATACTTCATATATATATGTGTGTGTATATATACACATATGAATATACACATATATTAAAAGTCACATTATATATAATACATATATTACATGCATAAGAATTATTTTATATATGTATATATTCCTCCTAGGTATTGACTTCTGAACCTTAGCTAATTTACAAGGATGAATTACATTTTTCTTAGAAGTCAATAGGAATTCCTGAGCATAAATGCTAAATTTTTCATTTTCCCCACAGCTATAAAAGTATAAAATGTAATTTTAAATTCAATTTTATGTGGCTTTATGTTGTGTCCTTAGAATAAACATAGATTTTTGAAAATTTCTATTATTATAAAACATGAAGAAAGGGAGTATATGGAATAATAGGTAATTCTGCAGATCAAATTAACCGATAAATACGGTGCCAACTTTTCTTTTCCAGGATAACAGTGTTATTCACTCTTCATTTAGTTAAAATGTTTTAAATAAATGTGTATCCCTAGTGGAGTCCAGAAAGACCTGAACTTAATTTGAGCCTATCCATCTAACACTTCATTACATAATGTCCAGTTTTGCTGTCAATTTATTCTGTTCCAGTGTTGGCTTCTTTGGAAAATCACGAGCTTCCCGAGTATAAGAACTTGGTCTTACATTACTATTTTACTTTCATAGCACTTAACATTGAATCTTGGATATAGAATATGCTTAGTAGTTTTTCTGTGAGTTGGTGTAATTCCATCTTGAATTCTTCACCAAGTATTCTGTACAGTGAGTTGTATTTTCTATATTTTGAATATGACCCATGTTTTACACCCAGGGTCCACAAACTATAGCTTAAGACTGGCTACCCCCAGTTTTGTAAATAAACTGATTGGAGCACAGCCATACCCATTTATGTATGTGTTGTCTACAACTGCTTCTGTACTAATATGGCAGAGCTGAGCAGTTGGGACAGAGACCTGGTGGTCCACCAAACCGAAGTATTTACTATCTAGCACTTGTAGAATTATAGAATTGCTGACCCCTGTGCTAGATGCTTATCTTTGATGAAAAATATAAATACTTAGGGTGTGAATCATTCAGTTTTTTATATTCCCTAAAAGTAAGTTAGATGATGATATTTCCTGAAGCTGAACATTTTAATGACAGATTTCCAGTAAGCATAAGTATCAAAAAGAGAAAAAAATAAAGGAGAATGTATGCTGTTTCTTGCTATAGCTACTGTATTTCTGATTGAAGGTAGAACTCACCCCAAAAATGCAGTTTGCTTTCTTTGCCAGGATAAACCTTCATTAAAGCCAAAATTCAGTTTAAATTAAAAGATTGAAACAGTCACATTATATTAGAGAAAATCTACAGCTACCTTAAAATAGCATCAAATTGGCTGGTTGTTGTAAGCTGCTGTTTGAGGCTGCCAGTCTGCTAAAGTGTATTCATAAAACACACTAAGCTGGCCAAAATAGTGATTTTCTTAGTGATCTTAAGAACACAATTATTTCATTGTTATGTTGATTTCACAAAAGGAATGTTCATGTTGAAAAGATAAAGAGCAGCCCCTTCTTCGGTACTTTAAGATAGTGATTATTTTATAAAAAATTAACAAACCTCTTTATTATTGTTTCAGATGGAAATAATGATGTGTAATTCATCTTTGCAGCTTAACTAGGGTTCTATTTAATGTCAGTTTTGGAACCAAGAGAAATACCAATAAGCAGTTAAAATAAGAAGTTATTTTATTTGAATAGTTTTAAAAGCAATAAATCGATTTGATGCTCAGTGGGTATTGACATATCAATGTTTAGTTTCATTTTTAGACTACTTTTGGTGTGTTTTACGCCATAATGGTTGTCAGTAGATGTTTAGATGAGGAAATATGTTTTTCTTGTATGATTGAGAAGATGAAAATGAATTTCTATTTATTGATTTAGAGACATAGGTCTTGCTACATTGCTCAGGTTGGAGAGCAGTGACTATTTACAGTGCACCAATTGCCCACTCAAACCTCAAACTCCTGGGCGTAAGCAATCTTCCTGCCTTGGCCTCCTGAGTAACTGAGAATACCGCTACATGCCACCACACCTAGCTTAGGGCTTCTCTTTATTATAATAGCTAAAAATTAGACAATAGTGCTAAAGTTAGATAATTAAAAGATATATCAACATTTCATGACTCACTAAGAAAGAATAACTGTCATACGTCGGGCATTTATAATATGTTGGCATTGTACTAAGCACCTTGTATGGATTATTTCTGGTATAACAACTCTTGGATATAGGGATTAATAGCCCCACTCTACAGATGAAATTTAAAGATCCTAAATAGTTTGCTAAAGTTCACACAACTAGCCAGTTACAGAGATGTACCAGGTCTGCCTGACCATATGGTGTTAGTTACTTGTTTCAGTAGCTTTGTGCAGGCATAGATTATGAGAGAATTCCTTCCTATTATTAAATGGGTCTGGGAAGAGTCACATCCTGGGAGAAAGTAGTAGAATAGCAATACTCAGAGGAGAGTTGGTGGAGCAGGTGGTTATAGTACTTTGAGTTCTCATTCTAGTGGCTAACTTGTATTGAGAATCTTCTATTTTCTGCATATTTACATTTCACATTTATTTCATACATTGATTTTTTATAATTATTTGAGGTGTGTACTATTACTTACCCCATTCTATAGATAAGGATCCTGAGAGCTTATCTAAAGAAGTTAAGTACCTCACACAAGGTCAAACAGCTAATAATTGGTATAGTCAAACACCGGCATCTTCCTGTTGCCAATTGTTTTGACATGTAACCACTATGTTCTGTCACTTCCTGAAATTCAAGAATATAAATTAGAAATCTATAAAGACCATGTGGATGATATTTAATTTGGGTGAGATTTCATGTAATCTCAGTAGTATATAGAATTCATTTTTTAGGTAGATATAGGAGAAGGGCTAGCTAAATTCTTTGGTACACGTGCAAGTAGGCAGAAAAAGATCATGCTATTTTTGAAAAATGTTTACATGAATACTTCAATTGGTAGCATCATCTTTATGTGCTATCTTCACGGAAGAGTTCTGATTATCACTCAGAGGCCAGCTTCTCATCCTTGACACTCAAGCTCGCTACTTAATTCATAGAGAAAATTTTATCTTATAAGAGACTAAGAAATCTTTAACTTATTCATTAGAATAGTTTATAAAGCACAGCATGTACTCATTATAAAATTTAGATTAAGGAAACAAATCAAATCACCGACACTTAAATTCCCAATTAACCAGTGATACCCAAGAATAACATCTTGTATTCTTTATAGACGTTCCTATGCATATTTTCCAAGGTACGTGCATGCTTCTCTCTCTTCTCTCTCTCTCTGTCTCTCTCTCTCTCTCTTTCTGTGTGTGTGTGCCTGTGTGCCTGTGTGTGTGTGTGTGTGTGTGTGTGTGTGTGTGTGTCGAGATAAAATTTGACAATATTAACAGAGGTTTACTGCTGTTGTCTGGGGTCTTCGTCCTTTCAGCTCCCCAACCAAGAATAGCCTTAATTGCCTCAAAGGAGATTTATTTGCCCTAGGGAAAGTATTACCAACTAGAATATAGAAGAACAAAGAAGTTAGTTTACTGTAAGACAAGGTAATTTTTACTTTAAAAAATGTGGAATATTTGAGAGGAAGATTTTTTTTAGTGAAAAAGTTAAATGTTGTATACCAAGGAACAAGCCCATAATTTCTTTGTGTATTCCATAAAAATAGAATTTAGAAGAAAGCCTGATAATTTAAGAACAATGTCCTGTTCCACAGGAGATGAAGGCATCAGCTTAGGAAGAAGCAGAGATGATGATGGCTCCCTGAGCAGAGACCCAGCAACCTACTATTCACACTGAGTACTGCGGGAGAAGGTACCCAGAATGAAAGGGTTGGGGAGAGATCCCAAAATGACAGAGAAACCATTCTTTAGCTTTCCTTTGTGAAACTAGTGAAACCTGAAAGTCTTGTGCAGAATCTCTACATCCAACGTGGTAATTAGTAGCAATAATTTAAGAGGTATCTTATCAGTAGACCTGAAATTTACAAGAGCCCTCTGCTCTTCCCCCTTGATGTGGGTGGGAGTCCAAGAGTATCATGTATCTCCAAGAGGGATTTGGATATGGCTGGGATCCACAAGGTAGTCCTGGATAAGCTTCCTGCTAAGAAGGAGGCAGAAGCAGAATAGCCTATGTGGACCTGGTGCCTAAAAGGCAAACAGTAATGAGGCAAGGAAATGTGATTACTGAAGACTGTTGTAGATATTAGTGTATATCAGTAGAAGCCAGCCTGGACAAATACCCATCCACATGGCCCAGACACCTCCCTCTAATGCCAGGATGACATAGAAGAGCCCTAAGAACTTAGATCACTCATGGGAAGAAGAAAAGGTAATGGGGAAATGTGGATTAGGGGAATGGGGAAAAGTTAGATTTTAGAATTCTCAAGTAATTGAATACATACCCCTCAGTAAATGAATTTTAAGTTTGAAATAACTGAGTTTAACATGAATTGGCAAATTTAATTTTTCCACCAGAGAGGAAACAAGAAATTTAAAAATTGGTATTTTCACGTAATCTTAGCTTTTGACTCTGAAGTTTGTAACTACTATGTAATCAATCTTACATGAAAGGAATCTTACATGAAAAACTGTTCTTTTCCTTTTTTTAATTAAACAATATGTAGTAGCTATTTCTTTATCAGAGGACCTATAGATGTTCAATATCCTTCTTAATGAGTATGCAGTACTTATTGTATATTTGTGTAAAAAGTCTCCAATGTAGAATATTTGATTTGTTCTTATGCATCATTTACCCTTAATATAATTCCAAGAATTCTCCTTGCAGTTGCAAAGAGGGTAGTTCTTATAATTATTTAGTTAGACTATAATTTTCTACATTTGTTTTCCTTCAAATAGGCTAAATTTTTATAGTTTGAGAAACTTTCACAGATTGAAAATTGTGATTAGAACTTCTCTTATTGTTTAACCATAATATCTGAATATTTTTTACATATTTTACTTTAGTAGATATTCGTTTTAGCAGCTTGCCATATAGGTCCACCTATGTTATTTTCCCCATAATTACCTATTTTCTAAAATAAAACATAATGAGAAATGGAATTCTGCTATGTAAGTCTGTTATAAGCCCTCAAAGAAAAATTCTTATTCATTTAATTTATATTGTCTTATTTTTGTGTTGTTATTATATTAGTTAGTACAAACAAGACTTACCTAGAATTTAAAACATGTAAGGAAAGCAAGAAATGTTTTATACCTGGTATGAACAGAGTATGATTGTGCTAGCTTAGAGAAAAGAGGCTGCAGTGCTTATACAGATAATTCACATATTCAAGTTTGGCAGATTTCATAAAATAGGATACATGGCATGTATTATTACATATATTTTACTTTATATGAATCTCAATGTTATATAATATGTAATGTTATATACTATTACTTTTTCATTTTATTTTTAATTGACAAATAATAATTATATATATATTTATGGGACACAATGTGATGTTTAGGTGTAATTAATTTCTTTGGGGTAAGAACATTGAAAATCCCTTTTAGGTATTTTGAAATATACAATACATTGATATTAACTATAGTCACCTTGCCGTGCAATATAACACCAGAACTTATTTCATCTATTTAATTATGACTTTGTACCTGTTCATCAACATCTTCCATTTCCCCATTTACCCACCCCATAGCCTCTGGGTAACCACTACTCTACTCTCTACTTTTATCAGTTTTTAGATTTTACATATAGTTGAGACCATATATTTGTCTCTCTGTGACTGGCTTATTTTACTTAACATAGTATCCTCTAGTTTCATCTATTTTGTCACAAATGACAGAATTTCCTATTTTGTTAAGGCTGAATAATATTTCATAGTGTATATATACCAAATATTTTAAATTCATGTATCCATTGATGGACATAACTTGCTTCCATATCTTGGCTATTGTGAATAATTCTTCAATGAACATGGGGATGAAGATGTCTCCTTTGGCATACTGATTTTAATTCTTTTGGGTTATACCCAGTAGTAGGATTGCTGAATTATATGATAATTCATTTTTTTTGAGGAGCCTCCATACTGTTTTCTAAAATGGCTGTGCTAATTTATAATGCCACCAACAGTATATGAGTTTCCTTTCCTCCATATTCTTGCCAACACTTATCTTTCATCTTGCTGATTATGGTCAATTTAACAGGTTAAAGTGATGCTCATTGTGGTTTTAATTTGCATTTTTCTGGCGATTAAAGATGTTGGGTATTTTAAAATATATCTGTTGGCCATTTCTATGTATTCTGTTGAGAAACATCTATTCAAGTCCTTTGCCCATTTTAAAATAAGATTATTTATTTTCTTGTTATTTGGTAGTTTGATTTCCTTGTATATTTTAGATATTAGCCCCTTATCCAGTGTATTACTTGCAAATGTTTTCTCTCCATCTGTGTCTTGTCTTTTCATGCTACTGTTTTCCTTGCTATGCAGAAGTTTTTAAGTTTGATGCAATCCCATTTGTCTACTTTTGCTTTGGTTTCCTGTGCTTTTGAGTTCATATCTAAGAAATCTCTCCCCAGATTAATGTCATGAGACTTTTTCCCCTATGTTTTTGTCCAGTAGTTTTATACTTTCAGATCTTGTGTTTAAGTCTTTAATTCATTTTGAACAGATTCTTGTATAAGGACTGAGATAAGGTTCATTTTCATTCTTTTGTTTATGCATATCCAGTTTTCCCAATATCATTTATTGATGAGACTGTTCTCTCCTTATTGTGTGTTCTTGGTACCTTTGTTGAAAATCAATTGACAATAGATGTGTGAGTTTATTTCTAGACATTATATCTCATTCCATTGACTGATATATCTGTTTTTATGCCAATATCATGTGTTTTTATTACTATAGCTTTGCAATGTATTTTGAAATCCAATAGTGTGATGCCTCCAGCCTTGTTCTTTTTAGTCAAGATGACTTTGGATACTTGGGGTCTTTTGTGGTTCCATAGGAATTTTAGAAC
The DNA here is from genome assembly GCF_000951045.1 of Mandrillus leucophaeus. Classification (NCBI taxonomy): domain Eukaryota; kingdom Metazoa; phylum Chordata; class Mammalia; order Primates; family Cercopithecidae; genus Mandrillus; species Mandrillus leucophaeus. The sequence continues at coordinate 415,752 of NW_012108931.1, read as the reverse complement.
TAAAAATTTCTGCAAAGAATGCTATTGGAATTTTGATAAGGATTTCATAGAAACTATAGGTTGCTTTGGGAAGTGTGAATATTTTAACAATATTAATTCTTCCAATCCATGAACATAAAATATCTTTCCATGTATTTGTGTCCTCTTCAATTTATCTCATTGATGTTTTATAATTTTCATCTCTTTGGTTAAATTTACTGAGTATTTTTATGCTCTTGTAAATGAGATTGTTTTCTTAATTTCTTTTTAAGAGAGCTTGCTGTTAGTATATAGAAATGCCACTTCTTTTTGTAAATTGATTTTGTGTCCTGCGACATTACTGTATTCGTTTATTAGTTCTGTTTTTTGGTTGAATCTTTTGGATTTTCAATATATAAGGTCATGTTGTCAGCAACAGTAATAATTTCACTTCTTCATTTCCTATTTGGATGCCTTCTGTTTGTTTCTCTTATCTAATTGCTCTGGCTAGTACCTCCAGTACTTTGATGAACATAAGTGGTGAACGCAGGCATCCTTGTCATGTTCCTGATCTTAGAAAAAAAGCCATTAACCTTTCATCATTGAGTATAATGTTAGTTGTGGACTTGTCACATATGACCTTTATTGTGTTGACGAACTTTCTTTTATACCAAATTTGTTGAGAATGTTTATTATAATATGGTGTTAAATTTAAAAGAATGCTTTTCTCGCATCTATTGAGATGATCATATTGTTTTTTGTCCATTCTATTAATATGGTTAAACACATTTATTGATTTGCATATATTGAAGCAATCTTGCATTCCAGGGATACATCCCACTTGATCATGATAAATGAACCCTTTATGATAATGTTGAATATGGTTTGCTAGTATTTTGTTGAGGATTTTTGTTTCTATGTTCATCAGTGATATTCACCTATGATTTTCTTTTCTTGTCATGTCTTTGTCTAGCTTTGGTATTAGGATAATATTGGCCTTGTAAGATGAGTTTGGAATTATCTCCTCACCTTTAATATTTCAGAGGAGTTCTAGAAGGATTGGTATTGTTTTTTCTTTAAATATTGGCTGGAATTCAGCTGTGAAGTCATCATGTTCTAAGCTTTTCTTTGATGAGAGACTTTTAATTACCAATTCAATTTCGTCACTTTTTATTGGTCTGTTCAGATCTCCAATTTCTTCTTCATTTGGTCTTAATAGGCTATATGTTTTTAGGAATTTATTCATTTCTCTGAGTTGTCCAATTTGTTAGTTTATACTTGTTCATAATAATTTCAAATGATTCTTTGTATTTCTGTGATGCCAGTTATAATGTCTCCTCTTTCATTTCTCATTATATGTATTTGAATCTTCTCTCTTTTTTCTTAGTCTAGCTAAAGGTTTTTCAGTTTAGTTAATCCTTTCAAAAGATAAACTCTTAGTTTTATTAATATTTTATATTGTTTTACTGGTAAATATAATGTCTTTGTCTAGCTTTGATATTACATTTACTATTACATTTATTTATGTTCTGATCTTTGGGGCCGAGTTTGTTTCCATTTTTCCATGATGAATAACATTAGGTTGTTTATTAAATATCTTCTTTTTTGATGTAGGTGTTTATTGCTATGAACTTGCCTCTTAGCAGTGCTTTGGCTGCATCTCATAAGTTTTGGTACGTTGTGTTTCCATTTTCATTTGTCTAAGATGTTTTTAAATTTTCCTTTAATTATTTCTTCTTTGAACCAGCAGTTGTTCAGGAGAATATTGTTTAATATTCATATATTTATTGTTTATTCATCATTTCCCCTGTTATTGATTTCTAGTTTTATACTACTATTGTCAGAAAAAAAAATACTTGAAATGATTGCAATATAAAATTTGTTTAGACTTGTATTGTGGCTTCACATATGATCTATCCTGGAGAGTGTTCTGTGTGTACTTGAGAAGAATGTGAATTCTGAATTCTGATGCTGTTGGGTAGAATATTCTGTATATGTCCATTAGGTCCATTTGATCTAAAATGTAGTTTAATTCAAATGGATGCTTATTAATTTTTTGCCTGGATGATCTTTTCAATGTTGAAAGCAAGGTACTAACATACTCTACTATTACTGTGTTACAGTATGTATCTTCCTTCAGATCTCTTAATGCTTGCTTTATATATTTAGGTGATCTGATGCTTGGCATATATGTGTGTTTACAATTCTTATATCTTCTTGATGGATTGACCCATATATTACTGTATGATAATCTTTGTCTCTTTTTACACTTTTGTCCTAGAATCTATTTTGTCTGAATTAAGTATAGTTACCTTTGCACTCTTGCTCTCTTTTTGTTTCCATTTCATGGAATGCCTTTTTCAATCCTTTCTCTTTCAATCTATGAGAATTTTTAAGGTGATGTGAGTCTCTTTTAAGCAGCATATAGAGTCATGCATTGGAGATACTGAGGAAATTGATCAGACCATTGCAATAAGGTGAATATTGCAATAAAATAAGCCAAAAAATTTTTGTTTCCCAGTGCATATAAAAATTATGTTTATACTATGCTGTAGTCTAGTAAGTGTGCAATAGTACTATGTGTAAAAAAGTACATATCTTAACTAAAAATACTTTTTTGCTAAAAACTTCTAACAATGACCTGAGCCTTCAGTGAGTAATAATTGTTTCGCTGGTGAAGGGTCATGCCTCAATATTGATGAGAGCTGACTGATCAGGGTGGTGTTTGCTAAAGGTTAGGGCGGCCATAGCAATTTCTTAAGGTAAGACAGCAATAAAATTTGCTGCATGGCTTGACTCTTCTCTTCACAAAATATTATCCTGTAATGTACAATGCTGTTTGATAGCATTTTACCCACCGTAGAACTTTTTGCAAAATTGGAGTCAATTCTCCCAAACTCTGCCACTGCTTTATCAACTAAGTTGATGTACATTCTGTATCATTTGTTTTCATTTCGACAATGTTCATAGCATCTTAACAAAGAGTATATTTCATCAAGAAACCACATTCTTTGCTCATTTGTAAGAAACAATTTCTCATCTGTTCAAGTTTTATCATGATATTGCAGCAATTGATTTAAATATTCAGTCTTCACTGCTAATTCTAGTTCTCTTGCTATTTCCACAACATATGCAGTTACTTCCTCCACTGAAGTCTGGAACTCCTCAAAATCATTCTGTGAGGTTTGGAATTACCTTTTCCCAAATTCTGTTAATGTTGATATTTCAACCTTTTTCCATTAGTCAAGAATATTTTTAATGACATATAGAATGGTGAATCTTTTTCCAGAAAATTTTCAATTTGCTTTACCCACATCCATCAGGGCAGTTACAATCTATGGCAGCTATAAACTGTATTTCTTAAGTAACTTAAGTTAATATGCTGTATTTCTTAAGTAACAAGACTTGAAGGTCAAAATAATAAGGCTTGAAGTTTAGGCTTGACAGAAATCTTCTGTCTTGATTCACAGGCAACAGAATGGATGTTGTGTTAGGAGACATGAAAACAATATTAATATCCTTATACATCTCCATCTGGGTGACCAGGTGCCTTGTCAATGAGCAGTAATATTTTAAAGGAAATAGTTTTTACCTTTAACAGTAGGTTTCAACAGTGTGCTTAAGGTATTTACTCAACCATGCTATAAATAGATGTGCTGTCATCCAGGCTTGGTTGTTCTGTTTCTGGAGCACTGACAGAGTAGATTTGGCATAATTCTTAAGGGCCTTAGGATTTTTGGAATGGTCAATGAACATTGGTTTTAATTTAAAGTCACCAGCTGCAATAGCTCCTAACAAGAGAGTCAGCCTGTCCTTTGAAACTTTGAAAACAGACTGACTTCTCTTCTCTAACTGTAAAAACCCTATATGTCAACTTGATCTTGGTGGATAAGCTTTTTGATGTGCTGTTGGATTCAGTTTGCCAGTATTTTAGTGAGGATTTCACGTCGATGTTCATCAGGGATATTGGTCTAAAATTCTCTTTTTTTGTTGTGTCTCTGCCAGGCTTTGGTATTGGGATGGTGCTGGCCTCATAAAATGAGTTAGGGAGGATTCCCTTTTGTTATATTGATTGGAATAATTTCAGAAGGAATGGTACCAGCTCCTCTTTGTACCTCTGGTAGAATTCGTCTATGAATCCATCTGGCCCTGGACTTTTTTTTGTTGGTAGGCTATTAATTATTGCCTCAATTTCAGAACCTATTATTGGTCTATTCAGCAATTCAACTTCTTCCTGGTTTAGTCTTGGGAGGGTGTATGCGTCCAGGAATTTATCCATTTCTTCTACATTTTCTAGTTTGTTTGTGTAGAGGTGTTTATAGTATTCTCTGATGGAAGTTTGTATTTCTGTGGGATCGGTGGTGATATCTTCTTTATCGCTTTTTATTACTTGTATTTGATTCTTTCCTCTTTTCTTCTTTGTTAGTCTTGCTAGCAGTCCATCAATTTTGTTGATCTTTTCAAAAAGCCAGCTCCTGGAATCATTGATTTTTTGAAGGAGTTTTTATGTCTCTATCTCCTTCAGTTCTGCTCTGATCTTAGTTATTTCTTGCCTTCTGTTAGCTTTCGAATGTGTTTGCTCTTGCTTCTCTCGTTTTTTCATTGTGATGTTAGGGTGTCGATTTTAGATTTTTCCTGCTTTCTCTTGTGGCATTTGGTGCTATAAATTTCCCTCTACACACTGCTTTACATGTGTCCCAGAGATTCTGGTACGTTGTGTCTTTTTTCTCTTTGGTTTCAAAGAACATCTTTATTTCTGTCTTCATTTCATTATTTACCCAGTAGTCATTCAGGAGCAGGTTGTTCAGTTTCCATGTAGTGGTGCGGTTTTGAGTGAGTTTTTTAATCCTGAGTTCTAATTTGATTGCACAGTGGTCTGAGGGACAGTTTGTTGTGATTTCTATTCATTTACATTTGCTGAGGAGTGCTTTCCTTCCAACTATGTGGTCAATTTTGGAATAAATGCAATGTGGGGCATTGTATATAATAAATGGAGTGTATATTTGGAATAAATGCCATGTATATTCTGTTGATTTGGGGTGCAAGGCTGGTTCAACATACGCAAATCAATAAACATAATCCATCACATAAACAGAACCAATGACAAAAACCACATGGTTATCTCAGTAGATGCAGAAAAGGCCTTTGACAAAATTCAGCAGCACTTCATGCTAAAAACTCTCAATAAACTGGGTATTGATGGAACATATCTTAAAATAATAGGAGCTATTTATGACAACCGAGAACCAGTATCATACTGAATGGGCAAAACCTGGAAACATTCCCTTTGAAAACTGACACAAGACGGGGACTCCCTTTCTCACCACTCCTATTCAGCATAGTGTTGGAAATTCTGGCCAGGGCAATCAGGCAGGGGAAAGAAATAAAGGCTATTCAATTAGGAAAAGAAGTCAAATTGTCCCTGTTTGCAGATGACATGATTGCATATTTAGACAACCCCATCATCTCAGCCCAAAATCTTCTTAAGCTGATAAGCAACTTCAGCAAAATCTCAGGATACAAAATCAATGTGCAAAAATCACAAGCATTCTTATACACCAATAACAAACAGAGAGCCAAATCATGAGTGAACTCCTATTCACAGTTGCTACAAAGAGAATAAAATACCTAGGAATCCAACTTACAAGGGATATGAAAGACCTCTTCAAGGAGAACTACAAACCACTTCTCAATGAAATAAAAGAGGACACAAACAAATAGAAGAATATTCCATGCTCATGGATAGGAAGAATCAATGTCGTGAAAATGGCCATACTGCCCAAGATAATCTATAGATTCAATGCCATCCCCATCAAGCTACCAATGACTTTCTTCACAGAATTGGAAAAAACTACTTTAAAATTCATATTGAACCAAAAAACAGTCTGCATTGGCAAGGCAATCCTAAGCCAAAAGAACAAAGCTGGAGGCATCACACTACCTGACTTCAAACTCTACTACAAGGCTACAGTAACCAAAACAGCATGGTCCTGGTACCAAAACAGAGATATAGACCAATGGAACAGAACAGAGGCCTCAGAAATAACACCACACATCTACAACCATCTAATCTTTAACAAACCTGACAAAAACAAGAAGTGGGGAAGGGATTTCCTATTTAATAAATGTTGCTGGGAAAACTGACTAGCCATATGTAGAAAGCTGAAACTGGATCCTTTCCTTACTCCTTATACAAAAATTAATTCAGGATTGATTAGAGACTTAAATGTTAGACCTAAAACCATAAAAACCCTAGAAGAAAACCTAGGTAATATCATTCAGGACATAGGCATGGGCAAGGACTTCATGACTAAAACACCAAAAGCAATGGCAACAAAAGCCAAAATTGACAAATGGGGTCTAAGTAAACTAAAGAGCTTCTGCACAGCTTCTGAACGGGAAACCTACAGAATGGGAGAAAATTTTTGCAATCTACCCATCTGACAGAGGGCTAATATCCAGAACCTACAAAGAACTTAAACAAATTTAAAAGAAAAAATGCCAACAACTCCATCAAAAAGTGGTCAAAGGATATGAACAGACACTTTTCAAAAGAAGACATTTATGAAGCCAACAGACACATGAAAAAATGCTCATCATCACTGGTCATCAGAGGAATGCAAATCAAAACCACAATGAGATACCATCTCACACCAGTTAGAATGGCCATCATTAAAAAGTCAGGAAACAACAGGTTCTGGAGAGGATGTGGTGAAATAGGAATGCTTTTACACTGCTGTTGGGAGTGTAAACTAGTTCAACCATTGTGGAAGACAGTGTGGCGATCCTCAAGGATCTAGAACTAGAAATACCATTTGACCCAGCAATCCCATTACTGGGTATATACCCAAAGGATTATAAAGCATGCTACTCTAAAGACACATGCACACGTATGTTTATTGCAGCACTATTCACAATAGCAAAGACTTGGAACCAACCGAAATGTCCATCAATGATAGACTGGATTAAGAAAATGTGACACATATATACCATGGAATACTATGCAGCCATAAAAAAGGATGAGTTCATGTCCTTTGTGGGGACAAGGATGAAGCTGGAAACCATCATTCTGAGTGAACTATCACAAGGACAGAAAACAAACACCACAAGTTCTCACTCAGAGCTGGAAATTGAACAATGAGAACACTTGGACACAGGGCGGGGAATGTCACATACTGGGGCCTGTTGTAGGGTGGCGGACTGGGGGAGGGATAGCATTAGGAGAAATATCTAATGTAAATGACGAATTAATGGGTACAGCAAACCAACATGACCCATGTATACATATGTAATAAACCTGCATGTTGTGCATATGTACCCTAGAACTTAAAGTATATATAAAAGAAAATCTCATATGTCATTTTCTTCCAATATAAGGTTCTTTATCTACATTGAAAATTTGTGTTTAGTGTAGTTACCTTTATCAATGATATTAGCAAGATTTTGTGGATAACTTGCTGCAGCTTCTGTATTAGCACTTGCTGCTTCACCTTGCACTTTTATTTTATGGGTATGTCTTCTTTCCATAAACCTCATGAACCAACCTCTGCCAGTTTCAAACTTTTTCATGCATCTTCCTCACCTCTCTCAGCCTTCATATAATTAAATAGAATTAGAGCCTTGCTCTAGATTAAGCCTTGGCTTAAGAGAATGTTGTGGCTGGTTTGATCTTCCATAAATACTATTACAATTTTCTTTGTATCAGCAATAAGACTGTTTTGCTTTCTTATCATTAATGTGTTCACTCACTTAGCACTTTTAATTTTCTTCACAAATTTTTCCTTTCCTTTCACAACTTGGCTATCCATTTGGTATGAGGAGGCCTAGCTTTCGCCTGTCTTGGCTTTTGACATGCCATCTCTAGTAAGGTTATCTCTAGCTTTTGATTTAAAGTGGGAGGTGTGCGACTCTTCACTTGAGCACTTACAGGTTATTACAGAGTTTTTAATTGCCTTAATCTCAATATTGTTGTGTCTCAGGGAATAGGGAGGTCCCAGGGGAGGGAGAGACAGGGCATGGTCAGTTGGCGGAGCAGTCAGAATACACACTACACTTATCGATTAAGTTTACTATCTTATATGGGCATGGTTTGTGGCACCTCAAAACAATTACCATAGTAATATCAAAATCACTGATCACAGATCACCATAACAGATATAATAAAATGAAAAGTTTGAAATATAGCAAACATTTCAAAATGTGACAGAGACATGACCTGAGCAAATGCTCTTGGCATACTGATATTAATAGACTTATTTGATGCAGGGTTGCCACAAACCTTCAATTAAAAAAATAGAACCCCCAAAACTAACAATGTATTAGAAGCAAAAAAAAGTGATATGCATCAAAATGAGGTATGATTTTGGTTGGGTCTTTTGTTTTTTGGGGGGTGTGTGTGTGCATGTGTGTGTGTGTGTGTGTGTGCATGTGTGATGAAGTTTCACTCTTGTTGCCGAGGCTGGAGTGCAGTGGCACGATCTCTGCTCACTGCAGCCTCCACCTCCTAGGTTCAAGCAATTCTCTTGCCTCAGCCTACCAAGTAGCTGGGATCATAGGCATGTGTCACCACGCCTGGCTGATTTTGTATTTTTAGTAGAGACGGGGTTTCTCCATGTTGGTCAGGCTGATCTCGAACTCCTGATCTCAGGTGATCTGCCTGCCTCGGCCTTCTAAAATGCTGGGATTACAGGGGTGGGCCACTCTGCCCAGCTGGGTCTTGTTTATTGTCCATTCAGACACTCTGCCTTTTTGTTAGCAAATGTAATCCATTTACATTTAAAGTAATTACTGATAAGCATGGACTTATTAGTGCTATTTTGTTTTTTATTTTGGTCATTGTGTAAATCCATTCTTTCTTCCTTTCTTTGTGGTTTGATAGCTTTCTGTAGTGATAGACTTTGGATTTTTACTTTTAAAGAAAATTTTTTTTATATTTTCATTAAAAAAATTATTTATTTATTTATTTTTAATTTTACTTAAAGTTCTGATATACATGTGCAGAATGTGCAGGTTTGTTACACAGGTATACATGTGCCGTGGTGATTTGCTGCACCTATGAACCCATCATCTAGGTTTTAAGCCCCACATTCATTAGGTATTTGTCCTAAAGCTATCCCTTCCCTTGCTCGGCAACCCACAACAGGACCCACTGCGTGTCTTTCTCCTCCCTGTCCATGTGTTCTCATTGTTCATATCCCACTTATGAGTGAGAACATGTGATGTTTGGTTTTCTGTTCCTGTGTTTGCTAAGGATGATGGCTTCTAGCATCACCCATGTCCCTGCAAAGGACATAATCTCATTCTTTTTTATGGCTTCAAAGTATTCCATTCTGTATATGTACCATATTTCTTATCCAGTCTATCATTGATGGGCATTTGGGTTGGTTATAATCTATTGCATAATCAGAACCAATGATAAAACCACATGATTATCTCAATAGATGCAGAAAAGTTCTTTGATAAAATTCAACATCCCCTCATGTTAAAAACTCTCAATAAACTAGGTATTGATGGAATATACCTCAAAATAATAAGAGCTATTTATGACAGACTCATAGCCAATATCATACTGAATAGGCAAAAGCTGGAAGCATTCCCTTTGAAAACTGGCACAAGACAAGGCTATCCTCTCTCACCACTCCTATTCAACGTAGTATTGGAAGTTCTGGGCAGGGCAATCAGGCAAGAGAAAGAAATAAAGTGTATTCAAATAGGAAGAGAGGAAGTCAAATTGTCTCCTGTTTCAGATGACATGACTCTATATTTAGAAAAGCCCATTGTGTCAGCCCCAAAACTCCTTAAGCGATAAGCAACTTCAGCAAATTCTCAGGATACAAAATCAATGTGCAAAAATCACAAGCATTTCTATAAACCATCAATAGACAAGCAGAGAGCAAAATCATAAATGAACTCCCATTCATAATTGCTACGAACAGAATAAAATACATAGGAATACAGCTTACAAGAGATGTGAAGGACCTCTTCAAGGAGAACTGCAAACCACTGCTCAAGGAAATAAGAGAGGACACAAATGAATGAGCAAACATCCCTTGCTCATATATAGGAAGAATCAATATCATGAAAATGGCCATATTGCACAGAGTAATTTATAGATTCAATGCTATTCCCATCAAACTACCATTGATATTCTTCACAGAATTAGAAAAAAAACTACTTTAAATTTCATAAGGAACCAAAAAGAGCTCATCTAGCCAAGACGATCCTAAGCAAAAAGAACAAAACTGCAGACGTCATGCTACCCAACAAGAAACTATACTAAAAGACTACAGTAACCAAAACAGCATGATACTGGTACAAAACAGACATATAGACCAATGAACAGAGACCTCAGAAATAACACCACACATCTACAACCATCTGATCTTTGAACAACCTGACAAAAAGAGGCAATGGGGAAAGGATTCCCTGTTCAATAAATGGTGGTGCTGGGAAAACTGGCTAGCCATAGGGAGAAAACTGAAACTGGACCCCTTCCTTACACCTTATACAAAAATTAAATCAAGATGGATTAAAAACTTAAATGTAAAACTTAAAACCATAAAAACTTTGGAAGAAAACCTAGGCAATACCATTCAAAACATTGGCATGAGCAAAGATTTCATGATGAAAACACCAAAAACAATTGCAACAAAAACCAAAATTGATAATTAGGATCTAGTTAAACTAAAGAGCTTCTGCACAGCAAAAGAAACTATCATCAAAGTGAGCAGGCAACATACAGAATGGGAGAAAATTTTTGCAATCTATCCATCTGACAAAGGGCTAATATCCAGAATCTATAAGGTACTTAAACAAATTTACGATAAAAAAACAAACAAGCAACCCCATCAAAAAGTGAGCAAAGGGTATGAACAGACACGTCTCAAAAAAGACATTCATGTGTACAAGAAACATGATAAAAAGCTCACCATCTCTCATCATTAGAGAAATACAAATCAAAACCACAATGAGATACCATCTCATGCCAGTCAAAATGCTGATTATTAAAAAGTCAAGAAGCAACAGATGCCGGCAAGGCTGTGGAGAAACAGGAACACTTTTATGCTGTTGGTGGAAATGTAAATTAGTTCAACCATTGTGGAAGACATTGGCGATTTCTTGAGGATCTAGAACCAGAAATACCATTTCACCCAGCAATCCCATTACTGGGTATATACCCAAAGGTATATAAATCATTCTACTACAAAGACACATGCACACGTTTGTTTATTGCAGCACTATTTACAGTAGACTTTAGATTTTTAAAAAATATTTTGTTTTTATTATAGGCTTTTGCTTTGTGGTTACCCTGAGGCTTATATAAAACATCTTACACTTATAATAAGCTATTTTCAGTTGATAACAACAAATTTTTATCACATATACAAACTTTACACTTTTATTTTCCCCTCCTGCCATATTTTATATTTTTGATTTCATGCTTCATATCTTTTTATAATTTGTATCTCTTAACAATTTATTTTGGCCTTAGATGTTTTTAATTATTTTCACTTTTGACCTTTATCCCAGAGGTACAATTTATTTAGCCACTGTCATTACAATATTAGAGTGTTTCAGATTTGACAATGTATTTACTTTTACCAGTGGGTTTTATATTGATACTTTTGTATATTTTCATTTTACTAATTATCATCCTCATTCTTCAGCTCGAAAAACCCCGTTAAACATTTTTTTTTGTATGGCAGGTCTAGTAGTGATAAATTCTGTCAACTTTTGTTTGTCTGAAAACTTTTTTACCACCCCTTTGTAAAAGAGAGGACTGTTAGGTATAGTGTTCTTGATTGGCAGGTCTTTTTGTTTCCTTTTAAGATTTTGAATATATCATCCTATACCCTTCTGTCCTGTCATGTTTCTGCTGAGATCCATTGATAGTTTTATGGAGTTCAACACTCTCTCTTTGACTTTACCTTTTCATAATTTGATGATGTGTCTTGGTGTATTTTTGAATTTATCTTATTTGAGGTACTTTGAACTTCCTACATTTGGCTTTCTATTTTCTTCCCCAGACTTGAGAAGTATTCTGTCATTATTTCTTTGAATATGGTTTCTGCTCCTTTTTGTTCTCTCTTCTTCTGGCACATTAGTATTGCATGAGTTGTTCCTGTTGATGACATTTTATGTTTCTTAAACTATCTTCACTCTTTTTCAATCTTTTTTCTTTTTGCTCTTCAGATTGGGTGACATCCTGTGAGCTGCCTTTCAGTTCACTTGTTCTTTCTTCTGCTTGATCTAGCCACCTACTCTTGAATACCTCTATTGAATTTTTCAGTTCAGCTATTGTATTCGTCAGATCTATGATGTATGTTTGGTACTTTTTAATACTTTCTATCCCTTGTTGAAGTTCTCACTTTGTTTCTACATTACTCTCTTAACCTTGGTGAGAATCTTTATGATTATTATGTTGAATTCCCTATTGTGAAAATCACATATCTCCACTTCACATAGGTCTGATTTTGTAGATTGAACTTGTTCTTTTGTTTTGAATATATTTTCTTCTTTCTTTATTGTTCTTGTCTCTCTGTATTGTTTTCTGTGCAGTAGATACGACAACTACCTCTCCCAGACTTGTCAGACTGGCCTTATGTAGAGAAGGATCTCACCACTCTTATCCGACCAAGAATTTTAAGCTGCTTTTTACATTGGGTTTGTCCAGAGTTGCTTATTTGTTTTTGGCAGCCCCTAAAGCTTAGGATGTGTCACATCCTGTCAGTACCCTTAGACTGAAAATGTAGGAGATAGACACTCTAGATATAGCTCAAAAAGTAGAAGTGTTGGCTGTATGTTTTTGTTTCTTCTCTCCTCATTGTGAAGCTGAGCATGGGTATACTTTCCACTCTCTCCTGTACATACATTCAGTAGATATACTATACATATATTCAGGCTGCAATTTCTGGTCCTGGGGAGATAGTTGCTGGAAAGAGGCTCATTATGCATCTATCTCTTTGTTTTTTGTGGTCTAGGTCACTCAGAAATGCAAAACCCCATTGACTCCCAGAGCTACTTTGTTAAGGAAGCAGTCTCTTGGGTGGGAGCAATAGAAGTGGCACTCAGTGCATGACCAAACTCCTTCCAGGAAAAAATAGGTAGGCTTGGATTTATCACTAGGGTTAGCTGGAGAGAAGGCTCATGAAGTGCCCTGCTCTTGCTGCTGAAGTGTTATTGTTTGTCCTCACAACTAACTTCCTGATGTAAGTTTGTTAGAAGCCAAGCTGTCAAGTAGCCACTGGAAGTGTGTGCTGTAAGCTTCTCTTGGAGAGAAAATGGGAGCTGCATGACGCCTCTTCATGCTTTCTGGACTAAGTTACTGAAAATATTTTTCCTCCTTGAAGACCACCTCTTTGTTTTGTGATCTATGGAAGCTTTCATGTGCCTTGTCCTTTCTGCTCCCAGAACCAAGTGGTTTAGGATTGAATCCTTGAAGAGGTAGCTGCAAATGTTGGACACTCAATATGTGGCATACATTTCTTCCAGGGAAAAACAGAGAGCTGCATTTTTTTTTTGAAGCCCCTTCTCTGGACTGCTTCTAGGAGTTGAAGCCCCTGGAAGTGGTTGCATGCCCATATAAAACTTGTACTTAGGCTGGGCATGGTAACTCATGCCTATAATCCCAGCACTTTGGGAGGCTAAGGCGGGCAGATCACGAGGTCAAGAGTTTGAGACCAGCCTGGCCAATATGGTGAAACTTTGTCTCTACTACAAATATAAAAATTAGCTGGGCGTGGTGGCACACACCTGTAGTCCCCGCTACTCAGGAGGCTGAGACAGAAGAATCACTTGAACCTAGGAGGCGGAGGTTGCAGTGAGCTGAGATAGAACCACCACTGTACTTCAGCCTGGGTGACAGAGCAAGACTCTGTCTCAAAACAAAACAAAACAAAACAAAAAACAAAAAACAAAACAAAAAAAAACCAAAAAAAACCTTGTACTTTATTCTGCGGTCTAGAAAGACTTGCATATACTTTGTCTCCGCTGCTCCTAGAGCTGTGAGGTTTAGGATGCAGTCCTTTGAATGGAAGCAGGAAAAGTCGGAGTGCTTGACGTGAAGACAAATGCCTTCCAGAAGTTTAATGGACTTGGCATTATCTCTCGGGTGAGTCATGAGAGCATGCTCCAGGAGGGCTGACCTGCTTCTCAGGGTGATGGCTGGGTTAACATTTGTCTTCCCCTTTAACTGCCTGGCACAAGTTAGTAGGAAACCAGGCTACCAAGTAGCCATGGAAGAACATATTATAAACCCCTCCTGGAAAGGCCCCTCCTTTGCACTGAAACCAGGAGATGAAGCTCCTTAAAGCACTTAGTCACTTGTATCAGATTACCACTTCTTTTTTCCTATGGTCTAAAGAGTCTTACATATGCCTAATCCCCTCTGTTTCCATATTTGGTGAAGTAACAGCCAAACTATGAGGAACCTTACAGTTAGGAACCTTAGAGTTAGGGAACTATCTATTAGGCCCAAGCCCTCTTCTTCACAGAGAGAACCTGGGTGTTGGGAATTCCTTTCTCAATTGTATGATGCCGTGCCAAGGACAGGGTCCATGCCTGCGTGTGCCTTAGATATTCCTAACCATTTGATGTGGATGTTTTCTCAGTTGCCTTGTAGGTAGCAGTCTCTCAACTAGTCTCTGACTTTCTCTTAGAGGGAATTTATCTGTAAATAGATGCTTTTTTGGTGAATCTGTGGGTGTAAAGTCAGGAGCTTTCTATTCTGTCACATTGCTGATGTCATCTCCATTTTTTTATGTGAAACTTAACGTTTCAAAATACCTTCTTTTTTCTTCAAGCAAGGAGTTAAGGTTCAATTAGTTAATAGACAATCAGGCATGCTTTCTTATATCTTTGGAAAAAAATTGCTTTTGAAATAAATCTTTAATTCTTCTCAGAGACTTTAGAAGAATATTTTAAGAAGTTTGGTATAGGTGATATGATCCTTGATTATGTTTTAGTATTGTCTTGTGGCAGCTACCAATCTTCTATTTTCTTAGCCACTAAAACACTGGCAGGCCCAGTTTGACCTCTTACTTTTGGAAAGCTAAGCATCATGTTAATAATAACTTTCAATTATCAAAGTAGAAAGGACAGCATGAGGTAACAAAGGTAAGACTGACAGCATGAGGGAAAGACAGAGGAAAATAGAACCTTGAAAAAATATGGCCTTATAGGAGTATGAGTCATTCTAGGTTAGTTAAAAAGAACTATGTTTTTTACAAGCGTTCAGAGACCATGAAATGTGGGTTAGCAAGAGGGGCAGAAAAGAGGAATTCTGTGTAGAGGGAATAGTGCCAACAAATACAAATGTATGGAAGTACAGGAAGTGTAGAAGGAAGAGTCTGCTCTGAGTGGAGTGTTGAGTGCTTGAGGAGGAGTAGCAGGAGCTAAGGCAGGAAAGAAGCTGGAATATGAGTAAGGATAGTCTTGAATTACAGATGAATGAGTGTAAACCTGTACTCTCCAATATGATTGCTACTAGTAACATTAAGATATGCTGAGAGTGTAAATACAGACCATATTTTGAAGACTTAATGTGAAAAAATGTAAAATATCTTTTTTTTTGTATGAATGACATGTTACAAATAATATTGGGATGCAGTTAAATAAAACACATTAACTATATATTATTTCATAGATTTTATTAAGATGAATTTCCCTTGTTTCTCTTGTTTCTTTAATGTGGCTACTAAATAATTTAAAATTACACATGTGGCTCTCATTGTATTTGTATTAAATGGTGCCAGTCTAGACTTTACCTGAAAACAATAGCTGTTTGGGAGGTAGAGGAGATGGTGGTGAAGGTTTTGAAATAATATGTTTTGGATAACATTAACTCAGCAACACTGAAAGGTAGAGTAGGGAGTAGGATGTGTAGAATTGGAACTTGGAGAACAGAAACTAGAGACATATAGCTCACAGAGGTACCCACATAGAAATGCTTGGGAGGCTGAACTGTGAAGGAATAAATGTGAATGGCATCTTTCAGGGAGGAACTGTGTGAAGAGGAGAGCTAAGAGAGCTAGAAGTAGATGACCAACTTCAGCTATGTTAGGATGAGGATAACTTTTACTTTTAAATTTTAAAAGACTTTAAGGTAGAATTTCTAGAAAAGGAATTGGCAGAAAGGAGACAAAACAAGTCACCATTTGCCTTTGTCTTACTGAATGAATGCTTCCTTGCTGAGGTGCAATTACAAGGGTGGATGCAGAATGCTGAGTGGCCCAGTACCTTCCTTCCTCCATGTGTGCTGCTATGATCTGAATGCCCACCCCAAATTAATATGTTAAAATCTTCATCCCCCCTCCCCCAGGTAATGGGGAGGTAGGACCTTTTGGAGGTGATTAGGCCATACAGACATAGCTCTTATTAATGGAATTAGTGCTCTTATAAAAGGAACCAGAGGGAGCTGCCCACCTTTTCTACCTCATGAGGACACAGTGAGAAGGAACTGCCTATGAGGAAGCAGGTCCTCTCCAGACACCAAATTCTGCTGGTGCTTTGATCCTGGAATTCTAAGAGGGTAAGAGGAGAAGATGCAAGTCCTCGCAGGTTCTAGGCTCATAAGTCACATTCCTCTACTCTCCAGAACTGTGAGAAATAGTTTTTTGTTGTTTATAAACCATCCAGTGTATGGTATTTTTTTTACAGTAGCCCCAATGAACTGATATATGCACATTGTAAAGAATTTAATGCATAGGTAATAAATGAAAGACACCTTGGTAGCTGGAAGATTAGAGACAAAAAGTGTAAAGTAACTCAATTAGAAGGTACAAACTTGAAAGGATTATCTATGGCCTGCCACACCTAAATGTTCTTCATTTGGCAGTAATATGAGATATTTTAAAAAGTGATTTAGTTGCTATCATAATTGCCCCTTTTCTCAAAATGGAGGTGATCCTGTGATGCAGATTAAATCCTGACAAGCTGTGAAATCTCTACCACAAGGGTGAATTTGCTAGGACTGGCATTTTTTTTTTTAATTCATTCATTAATGGACTGACTCAGGTTGATTCCTTAACTTTGCTATTGTGAATAGTGCTGCAATGAATATGAGAATGCAGAGATTTCTTTAACAAACTGATTTCAAATCCTTTGAGTAAACAACTAGGATTGCTGGATCATATGTTAATTCTATTTTTTCTCTTTCAATTATGATTTTATTAGATACTTTTTCTTTTTCCTTAGTGTAGCTAAATGTTTGTCAATTTTGTTTGTCTTTTTTTTTAAAAAAAGAAAAAAAACTACAGGCCAATAAACCTGATAAACAGAGATGCAAAACTCCTGAATAACGTACTAGCAAACTGAATCCAGAAGCACATAAAAAGGTTAATTCACCATGATCAAGTTGGCTTTATTCCTAGGATGCAGGTTACTTCAGCATACACAAATCAATAAATGTGATTCACCACACAAATAGGATTAAAACCAGAAACCATGTGATCATCTCAATAGATGGTAGAAAAACTTTAGATAAAATCCAATGTCCTTTCATGATTAAAAAAACGCTCAAGAAACTAGGTGTTGCAAGAACATACCTCAAAACAATAAAAGCCATCATTACAAACCCACAGACAACATTATACTGAAAGAGAAAAAGCTGAAAGTATTTCCCTTGAGAACTGGAACAAGACTGCCCACTCTCAGTACTCCTATTCAGCATAGTACTGGAAATCCTAGCCAAAGCAATCAGGCAAGAGAAAGAAATAAAAGGCACCCAAATAACAAAAGAAAAAACCAAGCTACTTCTCTTTGCAAATAATTTGATCTTACAGCTAGGCAACACTAAAGACGCCACCAAAAAATCTCCTGAAACTGATAAATGACTTCAGTAAAGTTTCAGGATAATCAATGTACAAAATCAGTAGCACTTGTATACACAAATATTGTTCAAGCTGAGAGCCCAATCAAGAATGCAATTTCATTTACAATAGCCACACATGAAAAATACCTAAGGGCTAGGTGCGGTGGCTCAAGCCTGTAATCCCAGCACTTTGGGAGGCCGAGACGGGCGGATCACGAGGTCAGGAGATCGAGACCATCCTGGCTAACACGATGAAACCCCGTCTCTACTGAAAAAATACAAAAAACTAGCCGGGCGAGGTGGCGGGCGCCTGTAGTCCCAGCTACTCGGGAGGCTGAGGCAGGAGAATTGCGGGAACCCGGGAGGCGGAGCTTGCAGTGAGCTGAGATCCGGCCACAGCACTCCAGCCTGGGTGACAGAGCGAGACTCCATCTCAAAAAAAAAAAAAAAGAAAAAAAAGAAAAAAAAGAAAAATACCTAGGAACGCATCTAACCAAGGAGGTAAAAGATCTCTACAAAGAGAACTACCAAACACTGCTAAAAGAAATCACAGAAAACACAACACATTGGAAAAGCATGCCGTGTTTTTGGATAGTAATAATCAATATTGTTAAGATAGTCATACTATCAAAAGCAATCTACAGATTCAATACTAGTCCTATCAAATTACTTATGCCATTTCTCACAGAATTAGAAAAGACTATTCTAAACCTCATATAGAATGAAAAGAAAAGCCCAAAATAGCCAAAGCTGTCCTAAGCAAAAAGGAGAAAGCCTGAGGCATCACATTACTTTACTTCAAAGTGTATTACAAGTCTATAGTAACCAAAAGAGTATGGTACTCATGTAAAAACAGACTTGTAGAGCAATGGAACAGAATAGGGAATGCAGAACTAAAGCAACACACCTACAATCATCTGATCTTTGAGAAAATCAACAAAAAATAAGCAAGAGCAAAGTTATCCCTATTCAGCAAATGGTGCTGGGATAACTGGTTATCCATATACAGAAGAATCAAATTGTATCCTTACCTATCGCTATATTAAAAGTTAACTAAAGATGAACTAAAGACTTAAATTTAAGACCCAAAATTATAAAAGTTGAAGAAGAAAACCTAGAAAATGCCCTTCTTGACATCAACTTTGACAAAGAATTGATGGCTATGTTCTTAAAAGCAATTGCAACAAAAACAAAAATTGACAAGTGGGAACTACTTAAACTAAAGAGATTCTACATAGCAAAAGAAATGATCAACATAGTAAAGAGACAACCTACAGATTGGGAGAAAATATTCAAAACTATGCATCTGACAAATTCCTAGTATCCAGATCTACAGTGAACTCAAAGAAATCAACAAGCAAGAACCAAATGATCTGGTTAAAAAGTGGGCAAAGGACATGAACAAACACTTCTCAAAACAATACCTACAAGCAGCCAACAAACATATGAGAAAATGCTGATCATTGCTAATCATCAGAAAAACCAAATAGAAACCACAGTAAGGTAAGATCTTGCAGTAGTCAGAATGGCTATTAAAAAGTCAAAAAATAACAGATGTTGGTGAGGCTGCAGAGAAAAGGGAATGCCTATACACTGCTCATGGGAATGTAAATAGTTCAGCCACTGTGGAAAGCAGTTTGGAGATTTTTTAAAGGATTGAAAAGGGAGCTATCATTCAACCCAGTAATCCTTTTACTGTGTATATACCCGAGGAAAAAGAAATCATTCTACTAAAAAGACATATGCACCTGTAGGTTTATTGCAGCAATATTCCTGATAGCAAATACATGGAATCAAAGTATTTGCTACTGATTCCATGAGCACCATTGATTTTATCCTTTAAAAGGATAACATACTTTCCTTTGCAGCAGCATAGATGCAGCTGAAGGCCATTATTGTAAGTGAAATAACACAGAGACAGAAAATTAAGTACCACATGTTCTCATTTATAAGTGAGTACTAAGCATTGGGTACATATGGACATAAGGATTGCAAACATAGACACTGGGGACTACAAGAGGAAAGAGGGAAGGAGGAGGAGCCAGTGTTGAAACTAACTGTTGGGTACTATGTTCACTACCTCAGTGATGAGCTCAGCTGTAAGCCAAGCCTCAGCATCACACAATATACTGAAATAACAAACCTGCACAAGTACCCCCAGAATCTAAAATAAAAGTTGAAAAAAAAAAAAAAAAGTCTTGTGGTGACATTGGCCCACCTAGTAATCTGAGATAATTTTCCTGTCTTAAAGACTTTAATTTAATCACATTTGCAAAATTCCTTCTGCTGTGTAAGGCAACATATTCAGAGGTTACAGAGACTAAGATGTGGACATCTTTGGAGAACTATTAGTAAGTCTACTTCATCTACCATAAATAAAACCTTTCGGCTGGTAAAGAGAGGAAAGTTAACAGAAATGTGAGAGTGTGGTGTTGGAGTAAGTCTCCAGGAAAACTCTCTACTCCCCATTTCAAGTTGTAAAAATATCTAGGCAATTTGGGGCATCTGAGAATAGAGAACATATGTTCTCATTTCTTTAGTGGAGCACACGAAATCAAACAGAATTTCCTGCACTAGCTGTGAAAGGGTGAACTAATCCAAATGATTCTCATGAGCAAAGTATAGAGAACAGAATACTGTGACCACTGTGTGCCAGTGGGAGGTATGACCACTGTGAGGGACAGACTGAATGATGTTCATCCATGGCTGTCATTGTGGGCAAATGATGGTGATCGTTTCAATACCCATCAATGCCATGGTGTTACATAAATTATCTAGTGCTTTGATGCCTCTCTAGAAGAAAGGGAAAGAAAAAACTTGAATTGACTCAGTAGACACTTAAAATGGTTAAGTTTATTTGGAATTAAATTTCCTGCCATTAGGCAGAATAGAGGCTCAAAATAAAAATTAAAGTGTATTACTTTATAAAGTTAATTTTTGATGTTCATACAATTGAGTTTTATCATCTAAACATTTGATACACTTTTGATAACTATTCACAGTTTTAGATATAACCTTGTAGAGGTCTTAGGAAAAATTGCCATATTAACAAAGCTTCATTTGTTCTGATTCATCATTCCCATATTCTGTCTACTTCCTGTCCCTTTGTTAAACCTCTCTAGAAGGCCCGTTGATTAGTCCTTATTAAAAATTTAGGGTTCTAACATCTGGCTCAAGCAATAAGATATTTATCGACCTACATTACTAAAAAATCCTGTGGGAATGTGGGCTTTATGGTTGGTTTGATCCAAACATTAATAAACATTAATGACTTGAATGGTGTCATTGAGGTGGAAGACCCATGTCCCTGTGGCTCTCAGTGATGACTTCCTCCATGTATTCATCTCATCCTCAGGGTGGCTCATTTCATGATTGAAAGAAGGCTGCCAGCTATAGCATCCACAGCCTCTAGTTATTTTCATTTACACCTCGAGTAAGATAGGTATTTTCTTTTCTTAATTGTGAAATAAAAAATCTTGAGTCTTTTTATGAGTAGAATAATTTGATTACATGTCCACTCCTGAACCGTTCACTAAATCAATGGAATACCATGTTCTGATTAGCTTAGGCCATAGGTATGTGATCTCACCTAAATCTAAAAATGACCCAAATGGCTTCAATCCATCAGAGTCCAACTTTAGAGCTGGAGTGGGCTCAATCTCTTCCATGCCACCTAGTTGTTATAAAAGGAGGAAAGGATGGAAGAGATGCTTTTCTTAGAATTGTCCTTACCAGTAAGTACCCTCTGTCTTCCCCTCATTATTATATTATTTTATATAATCTCCTAAAGATTCCCAAGACATCAATTTTCTTAATTTGATAAAGTGAGGTGTATCACTGAGGTTACTCATAAGAGAATATGTGACTTTCTGTAGCAATGGACTACTTTTATTGTACTATAAAATTAAAGTAATTTCAGACGTAGTAGATAAGACAAACTCCACGGAAGATAAGCAAAGAGCATCTTTGAGGTGCCACAAATTAAGCAGTTTTGACAAATGACTGAATTTTTTAAAAAGAGTTGCCTTTTTAAAGGGTGGAGAAAAAGTGGCTGTATCAGTCAATTAAGGACTGTTCCTGGCTCTGCTTAAGGCACTTTTGAACAAGATAAGTCATTGATGAACTAGAATAAAATGACTCATATCTTTGTGTATTGAGAGACTCTTAACATGCACACTATTGATTCTGGGGAGTGATTTCACTCTGTATTTGAAAGTCAAATTGAGGGCCTCTATTTTGCAAGCCTGTTTGAAACAATAGACTGTAATGGGTCTTTTAGGATTCTTTGGGCCCAAACTACCCATAAAATTATTCATTGTAATGGCTCCTTTGGAGCAGTGACAGGATTTGATATAAATGTTTGTTAAGAACAGTTGGATTCACTGATTATATCTCCAATGATGGCAAATAGAAGCTTAAGAGAGGGCAAGGATTTTGGAGACAAGGAATTGTTTTATCAGAAGATAACAAGAAGTATAAGTAAGGAAAGAGTCAACGAGAGTTGTCCAATCAGAGTACATGCTATTCTTAGAGACTGAGGGATTTTATGCACATGAATTTTATTAGAAACAATGTGTATAATGTTTTACACAGATTGTAAATAGCACTTTCGATGTAAAAGTATATTGAAAATATAAGGCATAAAGTTATGTGAATATTTTTGTTTTCTGTATCAAGTATACAAATACCAAGTAAATACTTGTTAGAGGAATACATAAAGTAGACATACTATTTTACTTGCTAATTTTCATGAACTTTTTGAGCTAATTGGTGATTCTGAAATATGTTCTAATTTCTTCCTAGGGGATATGAAGTTTCAGTTTACTAAATTCTATTTCTATGCTAATTTAGCTAGTTAGTATTTAACTTGTTTTCTGAGTAGTAATAATGAATAAGCTTTCTCAAGAAAATACAGTTTGCATTTAAGAACATAATAAAATTTTACTGATTTGTTTGGCAACCATATGCTTGGAATGAGCATAATTAAGGGTATCTGAACACAAGAAGATCCAGTATTGCATTTGGGATTGAGTTACACTAATGATGCTACAGTATGTTTTTGGAGCTCATCTACCATCTGTCTATCCTGATGAAAAACTGTGTCAGACAGAATTATGTACAGATGGAACTTTGAAAAAACTGATGGCCTTTTGTCATTAACAGTTACCTTGTGAAAGAACAGAAAGGTGCACAGCTAAAAGTACTAAAAACTTTTTAATAGCAGACCCAGACTGCCTTTGCTCTTCATAGGATTTTAGAACTATTAGTGTTAATCAAGTCAATTTTCTTATTATACATAAGAAAGCTCAGGCAGGTGAGGGGAATTATTCTTGGGCTCACAGTTGTTAAATGGTAAAATTGGTCTCTTTGGCAGTTGGATTTATTTTGGCATTTTCTCTGTAGTATTGAAGCTAGAGCTAGAGTCAGTATTTGGGGTTTATAGCCCTCTAGTCTAGGCCTACTATTTTTGGATAAATTTGCATTTTGTTGTAAGAGCAATGGGAAATCTTTGAAGAATTTTAAATAAAAGAGTTATGTGGTTTTAATTACATTTTAAGAAAACACAATTCTTGTTACCATGTGAGCAGAGGATGGAATGGACAAGATAAAGAGTGAAAGTGAGAAGACAAGTTAGGTGGCTTCTGTGACAGTTAAATGAAAAGTACTGAGATCTAGGGTGTAAATGATGGCTGAGGAATGGAAATATCGACACACTGAGAATATTTAAAGATGGAATAAAATGTCTTTTAGGAGAAAGACCGGGAAAACTGGCAATGACTCCAAGATTTCTGGTTTTAGTGATGGAATAGAAATAGTGGGATGGTAGTGTAATTTACAGGTCTGAGGGAGATTGGGTGGGGCAGTAGGTTTTTAGAGGTATTTTTGGAGAGGAATGAAGATCCATATTAACACTACACAATCAAGTTTGATTTGGATGCTTTTTCTTTATTATTCCATGGTAACCATTTCAAATAGCCCATGCAATGTTCATATAGGAAGATATATGTATGTGCATATATATATATTCATTTACAAGAGAATTCTAGTTTTGTTTGTGGCAGCAACATGATTTCTCTGCTTCTCAAGCATGGGAAGTGATAATCATGGCAAAGGTAATAAATTTGTCCAATGAGTTAAGAGTACTGTTGTGTGAGGTTTCTAAGAAACTTCTTAAAAGGGAGATATATTCAGATACCACATGCTCTATTTTTTGTTTGTTTGTTTGTTTTTTGCATTTTTCTCTACTTTCTCCCTAAAATGTGGATACAATAGCAGGAACTGTGGCCACCATATTGCCACCAACCACGAAAGACTAAAAACAATCATGTAGACCTTGGTCTTGATATAGTTTAGTTGCTGCAGTAGCCCTAGATTAACTTCCTCTATAATGTTAAAATATTTTAACATTTTTGTTAATTATTTTGTTAATTATTTTGTTAAACCACTGTTTTCTGGATTTTCTATTGCACATGATCAGATCTGAACTCTAACTGATACCATTCATCATATTCATGATGCAGTTTGTGTTGGTTCCCTGTCTTCCTTACTAGGTAATAAGTTCCTTG
Source organism: Mandrillus leucophaeus (assembly GCF_000951045.1). Taxonomy (NCBI): domain Eukaryota; kingdom Metazoa; phylum Chordata; class Mammalia; order Primates; family Cercopithecidae; genus Mandrillus; species Mandrillus leucophaeus. The sequence goes on along the minus strand of NW_012108931.1, from coordinate 391,419 downwards.
AGTTCAGAGTCATTGCCTTATCTTTCTTTGTATTCATGACACTCAACACAGGATTAATACATGATAAGAACCATAAAGCTCAGTCAAAGTAACTTGATAAATAATTAGATAATCAACATAGGCAAGATGAATAAGACAAGGAGTAAAGATAAGCCTAGAATGCTTGGACTCATTTATTAATACTTTGTGTAGTCCCATCTTGTGATGAGCAACTTCTTAGTATAACATTCTCCCTTTACCCAGAGTTAATGTCAAAAGAAATCTCAATGCACCAGAGCATTTTTTCTATAAATATTATTCTACAAGTTAAGTCATTCCAAAATGTCTAAAACTTATGTACACTTACACTCTTCAAAACGCTTTCCTGTTATGTATCATATTTGACCCTCATTGTAAACATTTTCATTTTATTAATAAGGAAAATAAGGTCTAAAACACATACGTGACACATTCAAAGTCGTAATAAATGTTAATAGCAGAGGTGCAACCAAAATCCAAAATCTCTTCAAACCTACATCAATGTTACTTTAATACATCTCACTGAATACTTTCTAAATCATTAAAGATACAATACTGTATAATATATAGTGGAACATGGTGTAAAATGTGAAAATTATGCATGATATAAATAAGCATGATATAATGCAAATGTTTAAGATATGGAGAAATGCAAAATTAGACATATTTTATCTTATTCTAATTTTTGATATAATCATAACTGAAAAATGCTCAGTTGAATAGATATTCAAATATAATCATACACTTGGATAAACAGGGGACTTAATTATAATTTTATGGGTTCTTTCCAGTTATGCCCTGTCTAGTTTAAATTCTTTTGAAATCAGCATGTGTTATCTCCTGGGAATGCTGGGAGTTAAAAGTATTTTACTTAGAGTAGAAAATAAGTAAAAGTCTCTAAAAATAGTTCATTATTATAACTGGTAGATGTTTAATGCTCTTTAAATATAGTCTTTTTAGCTGTAGACATGTTTCATTGTTTCTTGAGATGTTTTACAAGCAGGGCAAGGACCTGCATCAGTTGCATCAGTTGTTATGAACCCTATAACTCTTTTCCAATTGTATAATTGTGAAAATTTCAAATTTGTTAGAGTTTTAAAACACAAATAAAAACAGCATATGCATTTTAAAAATCCCATTTTAATGTCTTTAGTTGGCTTAGAAAATGTTAAATTTGTTAATTACTTAATTTCATCTGGAGTGATTAAAGAACATTAACTTGTTGTGGATGTGATTTTTCAATTTCAGAAGTCATAGTCATATGGATTAAAATAAACCAAGATTACCAATATAATGACTTTGCTAATTAGATACAAATATAATAATGTAAAAAAGGAGAATACAGTAATAAAATCTATTTTGAATATACTTCATTTATTAGACGTAACTGTTAGTTTAGGCCTAGAGTTCTTCTTAAAGTACTAAAATTGTTTTAGAAATTTTAATTATGTTTTTAAATTCAGATGTTTATTAAAAATAAATCACTTCCTCAAATTTCTTTGAGAATTTAGAATAACATTTCCTCATTTTTCATAAAAGTATGTGTGCAATATACACAGATCAGTATTTATGCAAATGCTAATAAAGTTTACTGATTTTGTAAATACTTAAAAATGTCTGGTGATGTTTATCCAAAATAGTTTTTGTTTAAAGTTAATGTTTTAGGTTAAATGGAATAACAACATGCAGCCACATACATTAGTAAAGTTAGAATGGTTAAAAAAAAAAACAAAACCATAAACCCTTAAGTGTGGTGATTTGTATGTAATTTTTAATTGCTTACACATTTACTTATTTATATGGCAATTATATTTAACAAGATAAGACATTTATTAAATAATTACTATATACCAGGCACTGGGAATAGACAAAGATGACAATTATATATTGAATGCTTACTACATGCCATACATTGTCCTAAAATTTTACATAGGTTATCTCAATAATCTCATGAAAAATTTATTTTTATCCCAATGTTAAAATAAGAAAATTATTGGTAAAATTATTGAATAACAAATACTAGGCTTTGTAAATCATTTATATATTAGCTACCAGAAACTTGTCTATCATATACCAAAAATGTTTGTAAGTTTTATTCCATTCCACACTAAAAGAATGTCACCTTGGAAAAATGGTTAAATCCAGGGCCAAGCAAAGAAAATGCAAGAGGAGCCTAAAACACCTTGAAGTAAGATCAAGAACCAGAATTAAGGAAGTGCCCAAAAGTGGATAGAATTTATGTCAAAAAGGACAGAAACCCTAATGAAGGCCCCATTGATCAAACATGGCACAATTTAAACATAAAGATAAAAAAATTGTTGGCTTAATCTCATTAAATTAAAAATATAATTTATGAGTCTATATTGCTAATAAAAACGAATAAATTAATAAACTATCAAGGAAAGCAACACTCTTTTTAGGGAAATGCTAATTAGTAAATATAAAAAGAATGATCAAGTAGAAAAATAACCGTTTGTCAACAATTGCAGTTGTAATTGATTGAGGTGGAAATTCTCAATGGTTAATAAAATCATCTGGTAAAATTGGTTGGGGAACAGGATAATCACATAATGTCAACATTTCCCTTATATTATTGCTTATTAATTACAAAAGAAAATAAGGTACCTTTACAGTGTAGAAATATGACAGAAAGGTGACCAAAGTTAACATACCACTAATGAGATGTAGTAGACACTGTGAAGTGCCACCTAAGTCCTCTTTCAGGACTAAAAAACATATTCTCACAGTGAGGGTCTTTTAGTCAGACAGCCCGCAGCTGTGAGCTCTCTTTGGAATTGCCTTGATTGAAGAGGTCATTTCACTCAAGAGCATACCCTCTTTCCAGTGTGGACCCCATCCAACAATTGGGTGAAATAGGTGCCTAAAGGCCTAGAACACTTAACTCAATGCTAGATAATTCTAAAGGGCCGTTGTAATCTTATTCCTTCCTGGGGGATCAGCCAATGTTTTTTTTTGAGACTGTAACACAGCCCACTTTCTCTGTACAAAATCCATTTTCCTTTCTGTCTTTTCCCAGTTGGTAATCTCAAGAGCAATTCTTGATAAATCCTTCATACTAGTCTTTCTATCAGAGCCTGCTTCTTGGCAAATTAACATGTCATGACAAATAAACTGATGTCACATGCCTCTGGGTATGCTACTCTCAGAAAGACACCATCAATTTTGTAATATTCCTGGCAAAAATGCAAAAACTGAATCTAGCTATTAGAAAGCATTTGGACAGTCCCAAAGTTAGGTATCCTACAAACAACTCATCTGCATTCTTTGAAATATTTATTTTACTTTGCTTATCTTTATTTTCTATTTTTCCTATGCTGATCATTAATTATGAGGCCCACAAAATAGAGGAAATGCCATTTCTATTAATAGCATAAATAGTAGGTGGAGTGAAGATAGGTAAGTTACATGCTGATGGCAAATAGCATATGTATCTTGCATGCTGCAAGATTCTCTGCTCTAAGGGACAGGTTTTATAGAAAATAATTGTTTACGTAGTTTGCATAAGTGGTAGATTTTAAAGTATTAATTGAGCAACTAAATAAGTAAACTCAGATTTTTCTCCCAGAAACTTGAGAATTTAAAGAAAGTAATATTTTTCCTTCCTTAAGAATAGAGAGGGAAACAATAATTTTATTTTCTGAATGTCAAGAGAGCAGAATGGCAGGAGCAGAATGAATGATGGAATGGAAAAGTAAGCTAAGTAGAAAGTCATATTGGAATGCGCACTTGAAAAACATGAAGAATAAATGAGGAAATGAGAAAAAAGAAATGTTTTCCTTTCTGTAATAATATTGTAGCTCAAATATGATGAATTTGAAACTATTCAGAAACCTCCTTGATTATGGAGCAAAGACAAGTTTGACGCTGGCCTCCAAGAAATACAATTGTATTCATGTTCCTAGTCAGAATATGAAAATATATCCTTCCCTTTATTGTAACCAGAATATACTGCATGGAAAGGGGACCAGGTCTTCTAATTAGAGATTTGCACTTGCTCTCTCTCTGTCTCTTTCTGTCTCTCTCTCTCTCTCTCTCTCTCTCTCTCTGTGTGTGTGTGAGAGAGAGAGAGAGAAAGAGAGAGAGAGAGAGAGAGAGAGAGAGAGAGAGAAATCCTTAACCAGCTGACTAAAGCTCCAGAACTGCTGGAAAAGAAAACCTCCTTAACAATTTTGTGATATAGATATTCTTCCTAAAGCATAATCTGAACAAATAAATCAGTAGCAGGTGGAGACTGAGACCCTTATACAAGAAAGTGACAGTGACAGAGGTTTATGTTGGATAAAAACAATGTAGAACAATATAGAACAATCAGGAGAATTTGAACAAAATATAGAAATGAAAAATCAAGAACAGACAAGAACAGAGGCCATTCTTTTTTCCAGGTCTATATTTTCATCAGGTGATGGACTGAGGCAACTGATAGTTTCTGTCAGAATTCTACCAAATATGATTTATAATATGTTATATAAAAGAACTTTCCTTGAATCATTTCAGATGAACAAATGCTCTATATTCCATCTCTGACACCTAATGGTGATGCCCACAGACTGTTAATCAATTGCAGCAAATACAATATTGTGTGGTAAGTTGGGCTCTTCTACTCCCATCAGTTGAGCTCCAAGCTTATCAAGATTCCTTGTGTTTATCAAATCTGTTTATACAAATCATGCTTTAAAAAGAATTACTTTAGGGCCCTGACGCGGTGGCTCACGCCTGTAATCCCAGCACTTTGGGAAGTCGAGGCGGGCAATCACAAGGTCAGGAGTTCGAGATCAGTCTAGCCCACATGTTGAATCCCCGTCTCTACTAAAAATACAGAAATTAGCCAGGTGTGGTGGCACACACCTGTAATCTCAGTTACTCGAGAGGCTGAGGCAAGAGAATCACTTGAAACCAGAAGGTGGAGGTTGCAGTGAGCTGAGATCGCACCACTGCACTCTAGCCTGGGTGAAAGAGCAAAACTCTGTTTCAAAAAAAAAAAAATCACTTTATTTGATGAAATATAAGTGTGAATAAAGAATTGTAGTTGTTATGAATATCAGTAGAATGTGTTGAGAAGACTAATAAAATTGAGCTGCCAAAAATAAATTTGGGCAAGATAACTATAGAAATGGAAAGAAATCATTAATAAAACGACTCTGCATTCAAATTACATTGCAAGTGTCTTTAAGTTTTCATTTCATATTAACACGGAAAGAAATTGGAAAGTGTAAGACATTCATTGTTGGTGTGGTTTTATACAAGATGAGTAGTCTGAGGCTTCCAACAGTGAACTAATTCCCAGAAAAGGCTTTCACCTAACATAAATGATTAGCCAGTGGAGTTATGTTATTATATTTTAAGTTGTAATAAATTGATATATCTTATCATTTAAAAATAATTACTTCCTCCTTAATAGAATGTTTCTATTACATAACCAACTTACATATGTAAAGGGGCTGCATCTCTAAGGTAACCATAGTTATAATTCCTGTTCACAATGTGGGCTCAATTTTTTAAACAATTGTTTTCATTGTTACTATGAATTTAAAAATTAAGAATTATTTCAAATTATTTCAAACGTTAATAAAATATATTTGGACTTTATGGAATCTATTGACAAGAACAGTTAAACATCTGCACCTGAATGGGAGAACCTGTTGAAGAGTACCTATTAGAATGGTTGGTCTCAGCTTATTTCTAAGTCTTGTTGAGCTGTAAATAAATACTTGACCCAATGGCAATCATATACTCTTAACAAAGGGGAGAGAAGTAGCCTACAAGCTGGCCTGAGAGTTCCATTCAATAGCAGTGCTCCATAATGTGTGGGTTAAATATTCTCCGGATGCCAGCCACTAGGGATTACTTTTAATTTCATATCTTTAGAAAATTCTTAAGTCTACATCAAGCATATAATTAAAATCCAGATACTCTCTCAATGTTTCTAAGTGTTTTTGTTATGTTACTCTTATCCCTACTAACAGCAATTTAAGGATCCCTGCTCAGTTCTTGAGCTTGTCTCCTTGTCTTGCTTCCTCTAGTTGTTGTCAGGGTGTTTGCTTGTCCATTAGTGCCTTTGTGCAAATTAGAGTGAAGCTGAGCTGGGAGCATAGCTGGTTGCCCAGAATTCAGGCTGGATTTCAACCCTCATTCATTATCTTGCCTGGGCACTTTTGTTCAGAGGAGCAAACTGCACCACTATAGGAGGCAATCATTTTTCCATGATACCCCCTGTATTTATTCCTACGAGCAATACTGAAACAATTTTTTTGCTTTTCAACTTTTATTTTAGGTTCAGGGGGTACACAAGCAGGTTTGCTACAAGGGTAAATTCTGCCACTGGGGTTTGGTGTACAAATGATTTTGTCATACAGGTAGTGAGCATAGTACCCGGTTGTAAGCATAGTACCTGGTAGTAGTTTTTAGCCCCTTATCCTCTTCCCATCCCCCTCATCAAGTAGGCCCTGGTGTCTATTATTCTCATCTTCCTGTCCATGTATACTCAATGTTTAGCTTCCACTTGTCAGTGAGAACATGTAGTATTTAGTTTTCTGTTTCTGTATTAATTAGCTTAGGATAATGTCCTCCAGCTGCATCCATGTTGCTACAAAGGACATGATTTTGTTTTTTTATAGCTGCATAGTGTTCCATAGTGTATATGTACAACATTGTTCTTAGTAAGTCCACTGCCAATAGGTATCTAGGTTGATTCCATGTCTTTGCTATTGTGTATAGTGCTGCAATGAACATATGAGTGCATGTTTATAATTCTTTTTGGTAGAATGATTTATATTCCTTTGGTTATATACCCAGTTATCTGATTGCTGGGTCAAATGGTTAGTTATGTTTTAAGTTCTTTGAGAACTCACAAACTGCTTTCCACAGTGGCTGAAATAATTTAAATTCCCACCAGCATAAGGATTACCTTTTCTTTCCAACCTGGACAACATCTATTATTTTTTGACTATTAATTGTCATTCTTACTGGTGTGAGATGGTATCTCAGTGTGGTTTTGATTTGCACTTTTCTGATGCTTAGTAGTGTTGAGCATTATTCATAAGCATGTTGGTCACATGATGTCTTCTTCTGAGAATTGTCTGTTCATATTCTTTGCCGATTTTTAAATGGGGTTGTTTTTTATTTGTTGATTTAAGTTCCTGATAAATCCTGGATATTAGACCTTTGTTGCATGCATAGTTCGTGAGTAATTTTTTCCATTCTGTAGGTTGTCTGTTTACTCTGTTGATAGTTTCATTTGCTGTGCAGAAGCTCTTTTGTTTAATTAGATCCCACTGTCTATTTTTGTTTTTTCTGCAATTGCTTTTGGAGAGTTCATCATGATATTATTGCCAAGGCTGATGTTGAGAATGGTATTTCCAAACTTCTCTTCTAGGATTTTTGTAGTTTTAGGTCTTACATTTAAATTTTGGATTCATCTTGAAATAAGTTTTGTATATGATGAAATGAAGTGGTACAGTTTTAATCTTCTGCATATGATTAGCCAGTTATTGCAGAACCATTTATTTAATAAAGAGTCCTTTCCCCACTGATTATTATTGACAACTTTGTCAAATATCAAATGGTTGAAGGTGTATAGCTTTATTTCTGGGTTCTCTAACCTGTTCCATTGATTTATGTGTCTTTTTTTTTTTTTTTTTTTGGTACCAGTACCATGCTGTTTTGTTTACTGTAGTCTTGTAATATTGTTTGAAGTTGGGTAGTGTAATGCCTCTGGCTTTGGCTATTCAGGATCTTTTTTGATTCCATATGAATTTTAGAAAAGTTTTTTTCTAACTCTGTGAAAAATGACATTAGTAGTTGGATAGAAATAGCATTGAATCTGTAAATTACTTTCAGCAGTATAGCCATTTTGACAATATTGATTGTTTCTATCCATGAGCATGGAATGTTTTTCCATTTGATTGTGTTGTCTGTGATTTCTTTCAGCAGTGTTTTATAAATTCTCATTGTAGAGATCTTTCACTTCTTGGGTTAACTATATTCCTAGGTATTTTATTCTTTTTTGGCTATTGTGAACGGAATGGTGTTCTCGATTTGGCTCTTAGCTTGGATATTATTAGTGTATAGAAATGCTCATAATTTTTGTACTTAGTACATTGATTTCATATCCTCAAACTTTATTAAAGTTTTTCTAAGTTATAGGAGCCTTTGGGCAGAGACTATGGGGTTCTCTAGGTATAGAATCATACCATACATGAAGAAACATAGTTTGACTTCTTCTTTTCCTATTTGGATGCCCTTTATTTCTTTATCTTGACTCGCTCTTTTGGGGATAAGAATTCTAGTACTGTGTTGAATAGGAGTAGTGAGAGTGGGAATCCTTGTCTTGTTCCAGTTCTCAAGAATAATGCTTCTAGTTTTTGTCCATTCAATATGATGTTGGCTTTGGGTTTGTCATAGATAACTCTTATTATTCTGAGGTGTGTTCTTCAATGCCTAGTTTGTCTAGGCTTTTTAATATGAGTGAATGTTGAATTTGATCAAAAGCCTTTTCTGTCTCTATTGAGATATTTAGTTCTGTTTATACAATAAATTACCTTTATTAATTTATGTATGTTCAACTCAACCAACCTCACATCCTAGGAAATAAGCCTACTTGATCATTGTTAATTAGCTTTTTGATGTGCTGCTGAATTCAGTTTGGCAGTATTTTGTTGAAGATCTTTGTGTCTATGTTCATTAGGAACATAGATACAGGTTCCCTGTTTTTCGTTGAGGTTTTCTTTCTTTATTGTTTCTCTGCCAGGTTTTGGTACCAGAATGATGCTGGCCTCATAGCATGAGTTAGGGAGGAGTTCCTTCTCCTCAATTGTTTGTGAAAATTTCAGTGGGATTATTTCTTCTTTGTACAACTGGTGTAGTTCAACTGTGAATTCATCTGGTCTGGGACTTTTCCTATTTGGTAGTTTTTCTTTCTTTCTTTTTTTTTTTTTTTTAAGTGATTCAATTTCACAACCATTATTAGTCAGTTTAGGATTTAAATTTCTTCCTAGTTCAATCTTAAGAGGTGTATATTTCCAGGAAGTTATGTGTTTTCTCTAGGTTTTCTAGTTTGTGTACTTAGAAGTGTTTATAATAGTCTCTAGGGCTTTTTGTAGTTCTATTGGATCAGTGGTAATGTCACCTTTGTCATTTTCAATTATGCTTATTTGGATTTTTTGTCTTTTGTTCTTTATTAATCATTCAAGTGGTGTATCAATCTTATTTATTATTTAGAAAAATCAATGTTTGGTTTTTTGATCTTTTATATGGATTTTCGTGTCTTAATTGTGTTTAATTCAGCTCTGATTTTGACTATTTTTCTTCTGCTGACTTTGCAGTTCTTCTTGTTTTTCTAGTTCTTTTAGGTATGATGTTATGTTGTTTATTTGAGATATTTCTAATTTCTTGGTGTAGGCATTTAGCATTATAAAGATTCCTCTCAACATTGCTTTAGGTGTAACCCAGAGTTTTGATATGTTGTATCTTTTTTTCTTCACTAGTTTCAATAAACTTTTTGATTTCTGCCTTGATTTCATTCTTTACCCAAAAGTCATTGAGGAGTAGATTGCTTAATTTTTATGTGATTGTATGATTTTGGGAATTTTACTTGGTATTGATTACTACGTTTATTATGCTGTGTTTTGAGAATGAGGTTGGTATGATTTTGGTTTTTAGATGTGTTGAGAATTGTTTTACAACCAAGCATGTGATCAGTCTCAGAGTATGTGCCATGTGCAGAAAGATAATGTACATTCTGGTTTTTGTTGGATGAAGTATTCTGCAGATTTTTGTTAGGTCCATTTGGTCAAGTGTCAAGGTTAGGTCTTGAATTTCATGTATTAGATTTCTGCCTTGATGAACTGTCAAATAATGTCAATGGGGTGTTAAAGTATCCAACTATTATTGTGTGGTTATCTAAGTCTCTTCACAGGTCTCTAAGAAATTGTTTTATAAATTTGGGTGCTCCAATATTGGGTGCATATATATTTAGGATAGTTAAGTTTTCTTGTTGAGTTGAACCCTTTACATTAGGTAATCCCCTTCTTTGTACTTTTGTATTGTTGCTGATTAAAACTTATTTTCTCTGAAATGGAAATAGCCACCCCTGCTGTTTATTCTGTTTGCTTGATAGATCTTTCTCCATTCCTTCACTTTGAGCCTATGGGTGTCATGCATATGAGATGGGTCTCTTGAAGACCATACACAGTTAGATCTTGCTTTTTTTTTTTTAATCAACTTTCCACTCTGTGCCTTTTAATTAGGGTATTTATCTCATTAACATTCAAGGTCCATATTGATATGTGAGAATTTGATTCTGTCATTCTGTTATTAGCTAGTTGTTATGTAGACTTGATTGTATAGTTGCTTGATAGTGTCAATGGGCTTATGTACCTAAATGTGCTTTTATGTGGTGGCAGGCATCAGCTTTTTGTTCCCATGTATAGCACTCCCTGAAGGATTTCTTGTAAGGCAGGTCTCATGGTAGTAAATTCCCTTAGTATTTGATTGTCTGAAAAGGATTTTAGTTCTCCTTTGCTTATGAAGCTTAGTTTGGTTGGATATGAAATCCTTGGTTGGAATTTCTTTTCTAGTATACTGAACATAGGCCCCAAATCTCTTCTGGAGTGTAAACTTACTACTGAAAGATCCGCTGTTAGCCTGATGGGGTTCCCTATGAACATGACCTGCGTCTTCTGCTTAGCTGCCCTTAATATTTTCTTTTGCATTGACCTTGGAGAATCTGATGACTATGTTGGATTTGTTCATTTTGTATAGTATCTCACAGGGATTCTCTGAATTTCCTGAATCTGCATGTCAAAGATTGGGAAAATTTACATGGACAATAACCTCAAATATGTTTTCCATATTTGCTTTTCCATATTTATTGAATATTGAGAAATAGTTGAGAAGTATTTCTCAATACTTCTCCAATTATTTCCATATCTATTTGCTCTTTTGCATCTTTGTCAGTAATGCCAATGAGTTACAGGTTTGGTCTCTTTACATAATCCCACATTTCTCAGAGGTTTTATTCCATTTTTAAGTTCTTTCTTCTTTATTTTTATCTCCCTGCATTGATTCAAATGAGTGGTCTTTGGGCTCTGAGATTCTTTCCTAAGCTTGATGAATTATGTTATTAATGCTTCCAATTGCATTTTGAAATTCCTGTAGTATATTTTTCATTTTCAAAAGTTCCTTTTGGTTGTTTCTTAAAATGGTTATGTTATCTTTCAACTCTTAGATTATTTTACTGGTTTCCTTCGACTGAGTTTCAACCTTATCCTAAATCTCATTGAGCTTCCTTGCCAGCCAGATTCTGAATTCTATGTCTGTCAGTTCAGAAATTTCAATCTAGTTAAGAACAGTTTCTAGTGAGCAAGTGTAGTCATTTGGAGGTAAGAAGACACTCTGGCTTTTAGTGTTGTGAGAATTCTTATGATGATTTTTCTCATCTGTGTGGGCTGATTTACCTTTAATCATTGACATTGCTGTCCTTTGGATGGAATGTTTTGCTTTTATATTTTTTGGTTCCCCTGAGGGTTTGACTGTGGTATAAGTTGAGTTTAGTCATTTGGATTTATTTCTGGATGCTATCACGGCACCAGTGCTTAGCTCAGTACTCCTGGGCTGTATGCTCTAACCCTTGGGGTCTGGGATCAGGCCTGCAATTTTGATTTCTGGCCCCTTGTGGTCAAACACCTGTTGTGCTGAAAGGGCTGATATATTCCTAGGCTGCTGACAATGCCACTCCATCAGGGACTGCCGGCAAAAGCACTCAGGTGGGGTGGGGATGAGGGGCTGCTAGTGAGTGTGTAGTGGCAAGGCCTGAAACAGATATTTTAGAAGTGTAACTGTTATTTAAAAGTTCAGTGATCATGGAAGATAATTATAATAATAAAGAATGGAAATGAAGATTTTCTTGCAGTTCCCTAGTTTCCTGCCTTTACCATGATGTTGTCTAACATTTGGTGGTCCCACTTTGATCACAAAATGCAATGCAAGTATTTCTTATAAATTTTACCTTCCTAATTACAAGTGAATAGTGACTATTTGAGTCAATCAGAATTTTTTAAAAATGGTTTTTGAGAATGTGAATCCCATAAAAAGATACAGACAGATAAATAAGAATCAAAAGTCAAGAGACACTAAACAGAAGCCATGAAGCACTAACAACAGACACATGGAGAAGCTCAACCATGACAACAGAGGTGTATCAGTCTTTTTCCTGTGCTTTAGAGTTTCTGTAGCATCCAGAATGCGGCTCCCTGAGGTCTGATACCACTATTGAGGCTATTTGCTAAGACTTGTTACCTCCTCGGTGCATAATAATTAAACCCCACCCCATCAGTTGAAGGAAACAGACAGGGCGTGATTTTGTTCAAGCAAGTAAAAAGAGCCTAACAAAACTACAGATTTCACTCATCTTTCAAATTCCTCAGTATTTGACAGATAATCTAAAATTGATGTGAGCTCATAATCTTTACTCCTTTACAAAAATAAAGCTAAGCATTTTCACTCTTCTCTAAGCCCTACTTTGTTCTCTCAAAGCAAACACATGTACAAAACAAGAGTCTCTGTGTATCAAAGGATGATGATTGAGGCACTGAATTCACCTTTCTGTTGCATATGGTAGTAGAGCAATTTCTTATTGACTTACATAATCAACTTTCTGCAAGTAGACTGTAGCTTAATTATGTATAAATGCCCAGTGTGTTCCTTCCAGATTATAAGAACTTCTAGACCTTTCCTCCTCCAACTCTTTGGCAGCCAACCTACAAGTTTAACAGGATAATTGACTCTCCTGAGGGATAGATGCAGGACAAATGTATGTGATGGAATGGTACAGTTATTCTTAACAGGGCCTGTCTTGAAACAAATTATTTATTTTCTGATCTACAAGAGAAAAATGATAAAGGAAAAAATACTAAAGCAAACAAAAATAGCTTCCCCCAAAACCTGGAAAATTAGAATACACATTTATTATTCTTGGAAACACTTCTACTCTGTATGTCTCACAAAGATGTTTCTCTTGAATTTTTGCAGCCCTCATACTGTTAAACTGGCATTTAGTTTATCTGAGATTGTTTCATTGTAGCCCTTTTGAGGTTATGCTGTGAGGGAAAAAATCTCAGAATGAACAGTAGAGCCTTTATAGGGCAATTGGGGCCAATTTCAACCATAGCATTGGATTTTGAAAAGCCTTTCATTCTGCTAATGTGAAAATAAAGAGGATAAAGCCAGGTGGAACTGTAAGATTTCCTTGTTTTTCTTGTTTTCCTTCAATAATTTTAAAGAAGGACAAAAAAAAAAAATGCCTAGAATCATTGAGTAACAGCCCTACTTAATCCTCATACCTGCTTGTGCTGAGAAGTTCCTTAGGTCTAATTTTGCCAGCAAATTGGATTGCATTGCTTTTTTATATACTGACCACCACCGGTAGTTTTTCTTAGGCAAAAATTTGTATATTGAGACACTTACGAACACTTAAGATCTTATGAGCTTAAAATTAAATGAAATAATTTGGTCATAGTTAGTAAAGATTAATAAATCATTTAGTAACCAGACTTACTTCAAGTTAGTTATGGGAAAATAGCTGTTAGGAATTTGGAAGCATTCATTGATATGGTTTAGTGTTTTCCATACTTGCTGTACAATCTGCTTCCTGGCAGTGTTTCATTTTGCCTTTTATTTCTGAATCAGAAAATACCATTTTAAAGATGAAGTAATCTTGTGACTAGCTTAAAGCTAAAAACATACTACATTGGAGAAAATGGGACTAAGACTCTTTAGAGAGATTTATTTCATACCATTAAGTAGTGTCTTTAGAGCACCCATGAGTATTGCACCAGATGGGAAGATATTACCTTCTTACAGTCCTGTGAACAATGCTCATATAGGTAAAACTAATGGGAAGGCACATTCAAACCAAAAGCAAACCTTATGGCCTATGTGTTTTTTAAAAATAAAAGACTGTATGACTAGAGCTAAACAGGCCTTTTCTTCAATACCCATAAGAGTGAAATTCCAAGGCCTAATAGAACAATCCTAAGAAGAGCAGAGTAAAGACCTTAGGACATCCAATTGAAAAGAACATATTACATGAATCCTCCAAAAGTAATCTAAATATTCTGAAGGAAAATACATAAATTATGGCATAATCTTTATCTCTACTTGGGACCCTTGAAAGGTCTTAGACCCTGAGACACTGATGCTATGTTTTTTTTTGTTGTTGTTGTTATTTATTTGTTTGTTTGTTTGAGACAGAGTCTCGCTCTGTGGCCCAGGCTGGAGTGCAGTGGCGCGATTTCGGCTCACTGCAAGCTCCGCCTCCCGAGTTCATGCAATTCTCCTGCCTCATCCTCCTGGGTAGCTGGAACTACAGGCACCTGCCACCACTATTTTTTTTTTTTTTTTTTTTTTTTTTGTATTTTTAGTAGTAACGGGGTTTCACCGTGTTAGCCAGGATGGTCTCGATCTCCTGACCTTGTGATCCGCCTGCCTCAGCCTCCCAAAGTGCTGGGATTACAGGTGTGAGCCACTGAGCCTGGCCGACACTGATGCTATGTTTAAGACCAGCACCCAAAGTCTAATATATCCTTCCATAACCAGTAGGCCTGATGCTCCTTGACAATTGACTTGTTGATATAACAGAATTTATGGTGTTTGCCTGGTGACTACAAGGCACAGGAGAGGAGGGATCTGTTTTGAGTGAATTTTCTGAGCTGTCTAAAGCTTATTCTCTCTGTGTTTCTCTATTCTCCATAGCAAAAATTCTCATTGCCTTCAAAAGTTCTCATGAGGCTGAGTTATTGGCCAATATTGGAAGTGAGGAAAGACAATCTTTAGGTTAATTACTGTTCATTCTTGTGAGACTCTAAAATGTAAAATAAATAAATAAATTCTAAACAAGGGTTGATAATTTTGTTTTGAGGATAATTCTTGGAAATATATAAATATTTATAATCTGAATTTAAAAGCTTCACAGTGGAAACAGACTTTCGAGTTTCAGGAAGTAGAAGGAGAGTACTGAGAAGAGGGATGATTTTAAAACTTAGATTCCCACTTTATTAACAGAAGAATGCCAATAAGAACATTAGCATGCTTTTAAAATTATTAAAATGTTGATATCTAGGGTATACTAGAGAAATAACAACAGGGGAACAGTTTCTACTCTTCCATTTGTCAAATTCTCATAACACTTTAGAGTAAATGTGGCATATTTACACATATTATTTTATTCTGGAAATCTCATAATTTAGGAACTGTTATTGTACTGAATTTACAATTGGGGAAATTGAGGCTTAGGGAGTTCAAGTGACTTGCCCAATATTATACAACAGTTAAGCTAAAGCTTTTCTTTTGTACTGGCTTCCATGCAATGGATCTGCAGATGTGATTGCAAAGCAGGATTTTCCCCACATGAAGCTTTCTCCCAACTTGGGCCTCCTTCTCTTGTGGTATAATGGCTGGGATACAAAAATGCATGTGTGCATATAAAATGAGATAATAACAAAATCTTGTTAATGCAAGAAAGATGGAGGCACTAACTGCCTGAAGCAAGGAGGGAAGGCTCTAAAAAAGTAGGAATTTCTCAGCTGAAGCAGTGGGAGGCTGCAGTTCTAAGCAGAGAAATCACCATATGCAAAAGATAGTGACAAATGAAAGTAGACTAGGTACTCTTGGATGGAGGGATTTGCCAGAGGTGGAACAATGGGCCTGAGTGGGTGGGGAAAAGGAGGTAGAAGTATCAGAAGTTACCAAAAGATACATCTGGAAAGGTGAGTAGAAATGGACTGGAAAGTGGGAATAAAGATAAATATAAACTTAATTCTTGGAATTGGTGCCCAAGCTTAGAATCTGTGTGTTAATTTGACCCGTGGGTTCTGTAAAAACTAATTATATTTAATAGAAGCCCTTTCACTTTTGATGTTGCCTTTAAGTTCCAGCTTCAGAGAGAAATGATTATGTTTAATCTAAGCCTTTGAACCAAAAGATGAGTTTGTCAGTCTCAAATAATTACATGCTTATTTTATTGGAAGATTTTTATGCTTTATTTTACATGACATCAGGAAATATCTGTGGAAATACTCACTTCCAGTTGATCAGAAATGAGAGCAACAAAATAAAGAAAATTCAGTTGAAAGAAATACTTATGACAATGTGCATTTTGGAGTGCTCTTTGTAATCCTGTTAAGCGAATAACCGAATGTCGCGTCAGGCAAGCTTCTGCAGCGTTCATTCATCTGGCAGATATCTGAACGGCAGCCAGAAGGCTGCAGCCACATTACCCGTGTCTCACTGTCTTTCCTTCCAGATGTTGTCTCTTACCCCTGGTTTTGCAGAAACAAGGAGTGTCAGGAAAAAATTGAAAAATAAAAAAAAAAATTCAAACAACTTGCTTGTCTTCACAAAATTAACTCTGCTGCCTTGCTACTGTCAGGCAAATCTCTGATCCTCTTTATACTTCTATAGTCCTCAGCTCTTTCCTTTCTCTTACACCAAATCATCATATAACTGGGTCTCAGCTGCATGAGGATTATTTAAACTTTCATTTATTGGGCCCTCAGAATTCACAGTGTCATAGAAACTAGAATCAATAAGTACTAGACAAATGTGTAAAGTGTAATTCTTTTCTATAATACTATACATCTGGTTGGTGAGAGGTGAGAAGAGCCTTGTTGTAAGTGAAACTGAGACTGGACTACTCATAAGAAGAGCATAAAAGGGATTAATAAATCCTAAAATCCCAATGAGAAAGCACAGAACTCATCTGGCTTATGGAGAGAGGTCCCAAATCCCATGCTGGAGGTGTATATAATGATAGGTTATTAAATTGCTGGGCTAGCTCCATCCTCCCTTTCTATGGGGACTGAGGCCATCAATTACTATGCAGAAAATATGCATCCATTGTGACATGAGATGATCAGCAGGGAGGTAACGCAGCAGGCACTTTCTCTGTAGTGAAATACATTCAGAGAAAACGTGTTCCTGGAGCTTTGTTCAGTGAGCAGATTAAGAATTGAATACAATTTTCTAAGTGAGAAGTCCTCAGATGCCGTCTCAGTGCCCTTCTGTCTTTCCAGTTTAAATTAAACAGGATGTGTATCTTGTTAGTGAAGGAAAACTGAAAATGGTCTGCAAGATGAATTGGAGAATACAAAAATCCAGCAATAGCAATAACAATACAATTGTTCGAGCACATGCCTGCGGACAGCTCATGGCTTAGCTGACACTCAGTTTGTCTTTTGAAAGTTGATAGACTTTAGATCACATGTCAAGAACATAATTTGCAGTATTAAAAAAATAGCCCTTCCTGACTCTTAAAAGTGTGGTTTAGTGCTTTCAAAATTTTTTCACATTGTGAACTGTACCTATTTTTTTGCCGCCTCCACTTTCTGGCATGGCAGGCAGATTTCAGCTCTCTCCTCACTGGAAATGCCAGATCATAGCGCTATGGCAACCGGCGCTGTCGCGAGATCCTTCCAAGGATGCCACCCCCACAAATTCTTCTAACCCATGACTATTTCTCATAATTTCCTGCTCCTCCAAAGGGCAGGGCAGATGGCCAGGCCCCAGAGCACACAATGCTGACAGTTGTTCCAGCTCTAAGGCTGTCAGAAGGGCCCACTTTAGATGTCCACAGACATTTTGGATTCAGATCCTATCACTCTTAAAAAAGGAAGTTTGCAAACTTGTGCTGTTATTTTATTTTTTAGTCAATTATCTGTATATTTTCCATGAGCGATATTAATAAATTTCCAAAATAATGTATTACAACCATCGATATTTAAATATAACTTCTATTCCTCACTTTAAATCCTTAGGATGCAAAGTTCTTCAAGTTAATTGATTTCAATCTCTGTCTTCTATTACACACACACACATGCACACACACACAAAACAAAAAAATATATATATATAAAATAAAATTCTCTCTGGAAAGCAAAAGAGGAAATTTCCCATCAAACACATCTAAGGCTTAAAGAACACCTCGAAGTTGGAATTTTAATGTTATCTCTGCATTGTTTCCATTTAGGAATTCAGTTATTTTATTTTTATTTTATTTTATTTTATTTTATTTTATTTTATATATTTTTGACATGGAGTCTCACACTGTCACCTGAGCTGGAGTGCAGTGGTGCAATCTCGGCTGACTGCAACCTCCGTCTCCCAGGTTCAAGTGATTCTCCTGCCTCAGCCTCCCAAGTAGCTGGTATTATAGGCATGCGCCACCACACCCGGCTAATTTTTTGTATTTCTAGTAGACATGGGGTTTCACTATGTTGGCCAGGCAGGTCTTGAACTCCTGACTTTGTGATCTGCCCACCTCGACCTCCCAAAGTGCTGGGATTGCAGGTGTGAGCCACCACGCCCAGCCCAGTGATTTTATGGATAAAAATGTGATTGATTTGTTGGCTTGTTTTAATTTGGAATATTTCTTAGGAGATTTACTAGGTACAACATTTGCATTTATTTATTTCTTCATGTATGGATAAATATTTATTGAATTTATGTGTCAGGCACTTTGTAGGCACTAAAGGTACATCCATAAACAGTATTTACAATGATTTCTTCTCTCATGTACTCACATTCTGGAGGAAAGCTGTAGAAAAGTCTAAAAGTTTGATTATGTTTAGTGGCCAGGAGAACTGAGTTCTAGTATTGCTACTTATGTCAATCATTATGTGGTTTTGACCTAGTCATAGACTTTCATAGACCACTTTTCTTGTTTGTAAAATAAAAAAGAAAGGCTGGTTGTAAGTTTTTGTGTTTTTTTGTTTGTTTGTTTGTTTTTTGTTTTTAACACTAGCTTGGCAATAATGAAAATGGTAGCTCTAGCATATTTAGCCTCAAAAAGAACATGGAATTTGTGAATCTAGTAATTCTGTCTGTGGTAATTTATTCACTCCCGCATTTAATAAGTGTGCAGCGCATGTCTTCTCTGTGAGTAGAGAATGTGCTTAGTGAATCAGGAATACACAGAGGAGACAAGATTCACTTCTCATGGTCTAGCTGGGGAGGCCTTCATTAAAGTAACTAGCAGAACTCCAGTGGAATAAATGCTGTAATTACTAGCAGTCTGAAGAAGGTTCAGTGGGGGATAGGCCAGATTATAACTGATTTTGCCCTTGAGATTTAGGTAAGGATTGCAATGGGGGAGACATTTGACCTGGGTCTGTAGGGAATGGAAAGGTGGAACAGGTGAGAACAAGAACAGAAAATGATGGGTGCATGTATGGAGATGTTACATGGCAGCATATAGTAAAAGGCAAAGGAAGTAAAAACTACTTTTAAGATAAGACTTAGGGGTCAGTCTTCAAGACGAGTGAGAGTAGATAAGAAAGGAGAGCAAATGAGACTAGATAGTGAAGAACCTTAAATGCTTCACTAGGAAATTTTAACTTTATTAAGACAATAAGCTTGAACTGACTGTTTTTCTGGGTCCAGGTCAATGGCATTAATTTGCCTTGTTTTCAATGCTAGCTACTATGTAGAATACTTAAGAGTATCCTAAATAGGCTGTACCTTTTGTTCATCCAGGAATTGGGAACCTTCCAGAGAGAAGACAGTATGGACTTTTCTTTTAGTCTTTTGTTTTTATGGATTCCAGATTCCCTAGGGTTTTAGCATTGGGAAGAGGAGTTAGA
Organism: Mandrillus leucophaeus; assembly: GCF_000951045.1. NCBI lineage: Eukaryota > Metazoa > Chordata > Mammalia > Primates > Cercopithecidae > Mandrillus > Mandrillus leucophaeus. Next base: position 371,749 of record NW_012108931.1, on the reverse strand, counting down.
TAAAATGGGTGCAGAAGTTTCTTCCTAAGCTGATGTTCTTATAATTTTCCCCACGCCGCGACCTTTGGTGAGGCTGACATTAGATTTCTGGTTCTCTTGTGGACCCACTTGTGTTCTTCAAATCCCCTACATCAAGCGACTGATGCTCCACATGTACCACCTGCTCAGTCTTCTAGCTTGTGTGACATGCTCTGTTGGTGGTACATTTTGTGAAGGTCCTACAGTCTGCCACTGCTGGCAAGCTTCACTTAGAAGACTTCCTTCTTGAGTCTGGCATGGCAGTTCAAATTAGGTCTGGCATGGTGGCTCATGCCTGTAATCCCAGTGCTTTGGGAGGCTGAGGTGGGAGAATCACTTGAGGCCAGGAACTTGTGACTATCCTGGGCAACATAGCGAGACCCTGTCTATAAAATAGTTATTTTTTTATTAGCTGGGCATGGTGGCATGAACCTGAAGTCTTAGCTACTCAGGAGGCTAAGGCAGGGGATTGCTTGAGCCCAGGAGTTCAAGGCTACAGTGAATTATACTTACACCACTGCACTCCAGCCTGGGTAACAGAGTGAGACCCTGTCTCAGAAAAGGCTCAAATTTGTTGTTTTCTGTGGTATCCACTTTATCTTCAGGAAATGTATGCATCTTTGCCACATCAGGCAGATTTGTCCCACTACTGCCCTTTCTCCCCATCCTAAAAATGTAGAGTGATCCAGACATTCTCCTGCAGCCAGAATTATTCATGAAATAAATGTATTCTTGTTTTTTTGTTTGTTTTGTTTTGTTTTGTTTTGTTTTGTTTTGTTTTGTTTGTTTGTCTGTTTTTTTGAGTCAGAGTTTCACTTAGTCACCCAGGCTGAAGGACAGTGGCGTGATCTCGGCTCACTGCGACCTCTACCTCCTGGATTCAAGCGATTCTTTTGCCTCAGCCTCCCAAGTAACTGGGACTACAGCTGTGCGCAATCACACCTGGTTATTTTTTATATTTTTAGTAAAAATGGGGTTTTACCATGTTTGCCAGGCTGGTCTCGAACTCCTGACCTCAGGTGATCCACCTGCCTTGGCCTCCCAAAATAAATGTATTCTCATTTCTTGGTTCTAATATATCCCCAGATTCTGGAGGAAACATGACTGCTTCTCCCATGCTAGTTAGATTGAGCCTAGTGATTGTCACAGTTGAGGAAGCGTCCACCGGGGGACCGAGACACCTGTTTATTCATATGGACACCTCTAAAATCCATAGAGTTTTTTCTTGGCGTCCCTCCTTTCATTTGTGGGGAAAAGAGTTAAGAAGCAACCAATACACAGCAACTTGAGAGAACAAGACATGGCACTTCTTTTTTAAAAAAAAAAATCTTAATTTTTGTTTTAGAGATGGAGCCTTGCTTGGTCACCCAAGCCAGAGTTCAGTGGTGTGATCTCTGCAACCTCAAGCAATCCTCCTGCCTCAGCCTCCCAAGTAGCCGGGACTACAGGTGTGCATCACCATATCTGGCTAACATGACACTTCTTTTAAATAATCTCCTGGATGAAAGTGAAAGTGGAGAACAAGTTTGGCCACTTCATAGCAATCTGTTGAAGAGATGGGATATCTGGTGGTTTCTTTTGGTCTCCCTTTAGAATGTAGAAACATCTTTTATTGCTTTCAGTTTTGAAGCTTTGGCTGAAATGTGAGAAACAAGGAAAATGTCCCATTCTGAATTCTGTGGCAAATGCTTTTTGTATTTTCTTAGTGTATTTTTTTTCTTCCTTAATAGTTTATAATGTTCATTTTGACAATTCTAGCCCCTCTTGCTGGGATAATGGGAACTAATGAAAAACTAGATTTATAAAAAGTAGAGCCACATTCCATTGAGAGCCAACAGTGATAGATGCAGTAGTAATCAAAGTAGAAACTCTAAAAGGATAAGGCCACTCAGGGGTATTAGATGGAGATACGCCTGCATCCACTTTTCCCTATTTAGCATTATACCAAGAGCTTTTCTGTTGAAGGGCTGGACTATTTTTTCAAAAGGGGTCCTGACTTGGAAAACACTCTCTTATAATGCCAGTCAAGTCATTTCCATGCTATATATCTTCCTTTCTGTTATGATAAATATTCTAATCCTCAGAGTTGTATAGAATCAAAATACTGAAACCTTATTTATTACATTATTTCATAGTTAATGACTTCTAATAATGACTTGTTACATTCTGGTTTAATTAAGCAGTAAGATAACAGTTCAACCACCTGCTCGTCCTTCGTTGGTGGTAAGGGATGAACAGCAACCATGTTGTCTTCACCAATTGAAAATTCCACTTTGGACAGTTTTGTTTGTGATGCATTGTGATGCTGTTATATTTATTGAACCACTGATGAGAATCTCTCTCACTATCTGGTTTCTGAGTGTTTGTGTAGTAGAACAATATATATATGGTCTTGTGATAGGGGCAACAGCAGGAGACAGTGAAGAAGACAAGGAGAAAGGCTGAGAGAGTAAATCTCATTAAGGTTAATAATTCAAGTATAATTGTAACTGTTTAAATGACCTTTGGAAACGATTTGACATATGTTAACTTCACAAGTAAAAGACTTGGGGTTGAGGTTGTGGTGAGTACCCACTGAAGCCACCATTCTCTACTCTGAGTCACGCCAGCCTTTCTGGTTCTTCGTGACATTTTTTATGAATCTTGGGGTCTTCTTCTGAAGGCTTCAACATTGCAATGGATTTTAAGTTATCACGTTTAAGATGTGAAAGTAGAGATGAGGCATGGTGCACATTGCAGTGCCAGATGTGCACAGAAATCAGTTTGTTTATACAAACAGTTAAGCATGGAAACACTAGATGAGTTGCATGTATTTGTTTGTCCTTGGCTTTATTGAGGTTCTGGCTCCAACTTTAACCTTTTTTTCCTGTAGATGATACTCATGTTACTTACAGTATTTACCCAAATGTAAGGTATTTTTCAGAATAAGTCTCTTAAATCATAAATGATGTGTACCAGATGTGGTTTAATTCTAAAGTAAATTAGGTGTGGCTTCTTGGTTGGAAAAGAAATCTTTTTATCTCCTCTTCTTCCTCTCATTTCTTCCTTATACTCTGTGGCAACCAGGTATACTTGAAGAACTAGGAATTTTGAAGACAAATGGACCTGGATTCCAATTCTGACCATGTCATTTAATTTCTGGTCATCTTAATATGTCACTTGACATCTTCGAATCCTTGTGTTTTTATTTGTAAAATGGAAAACATAGTAATAGCTACCACTTAGCTATTGTGGGCTATGATCACATCTATTATCTAAATCTCACGGAAATCCCCTACATGATCAGTGCTATTATCTTCATGTTACAGAGGAGGAAACAGGGACTAAGGGAAACTAAGGAAATTTCAAGGTCATACTGCTTGTAAATAGATGAGCTATAGTTTGAACTCATGTCTGTCTCTCGTCAAAGCCCTTGACTCCACTATACTTCATAACCTGAATGCCTCTTATAATAAGAAGAATAACTTCTATTAATGTATCTTTGATAGAGTACTTTAAAAGAAGATTGTATTAGGCCGTTCTTACATTTCTGTAAAGAAATTCCTGAGACTGGGTAATGTATAAAGAAAGGAGATTTAACTGGCTCATTATTCTGCAGGCTTTATAATAAGCATGGTCCTTGCATCTGCTCAGCTTCTAGGGAGGCCTCAAGGAGTTTTCACTCATAGCAGAAGGCAAAGCAGGAGCAGGTACTTCACATGGTGAAAGAAGTATCGGGGCTGGGGTGGAGGAGATGACTTTTCAATGACTAGATCTCATGAGAACTCACTCGCTGTCGTGAAGACAGCACCAAACCCTGAGGGACCCATGCTTATGATCCAAACACCTCTTACCAGGCCCCACTTCAGCATTGGGGATTATAATTCAACATGAGGTCTGGGTAGGGACAGAAATATCCAAACTATATCAAATATATTTTAGTTAGGGCCCCACTTGTGAAAAGTGAGGCCCAATTGAAAGTGGCTAAAACAAATAGGGAGAATGATGGATGAGAAATGGGGTAGTTGCATGCCTGGATAACTGCATTACTTTGGTCAGGGTAAGGAACATGTATGACATTAACTACTCACCATTAGTCCCTTGTCTTCTCTTTACTGTAGGCAAAGGCATTTTCGGGATTCTTCATGTGGTAAGAAACATGGATGTTAGTATCAGTGGGAATATATCTTTGCAACCCCTCATCAAGAAGAATGTCTTCAATAAAGCTTTGAACCCTAGGGAAGGACTCTAATTGGCCTGCTTCAGATCATATGCTCAGGTTTTGTCCCAGTCACTAGGACTGAGTGCCATGGCCCAAGGTTTAGCAAGGTTTTGCCAAGGCTGAGTTATTTGTTTATAGTCAGAGAAATGGATTCTACTTTCAGGAGGAGAAAGAGGAAGCAGCATTGTATAACCAGACAGTAGCAACCATAGAATATTTAAATAAGTCACAGTGATATTCTACATAGTTACAGATGATTTAGTTAAACTTTTCAATTTTTCTTTCTAAAATCTAAGGAATTTGCTAGCTTTTTCTTTTTAAATCATTGACTGTGTTTTTAATGTAAATAAATTACACGGGGAAATCTCTTTTATTTTATAGCCATAATCTTAGGGCATTTTATTCACCTAATAGTAAACAATTCATCTGTTAATTTGTATAACTGGAAATGTCCCTGAGAAATGTCTTTTCTATTTTGGCCACAG
>NW_012108931.1:356670-366995 GCF_000951045.1 Mandrillus leucophaeus | reverse complement strand
TATTGTGGGCTATGATCACATCTATTATCTAAATCTCACGGAAATCCCCTACATGATCAGTGCTATTATCTTCATGTTACAGAGGAGGAAACAGGGACTAAGGGAAACTAAGGAAATTTCAAGGTCATACTGCTTGTAAATAGATGAGCTATAGTTTGAACTCATGTCTGTCTCTCGTCAAAGCCCTTGACTCCACTATACTTCATAACCTGAATGCCTCTTATAATAAGAGGAATAACTTCTATTAATGTATCTTTGATAGAGTACTTTAAAAGAAGATTGTATTAGGCCGTTCTTACATTTCTGTAAAGAAATTCCTGAGACTGGGTAATGTATAAAGAAAGGAGATTTAATTGGCTCATTATTCTGCAGGCTTTATAATAAGCATGGTCCTTGCATCTGCTCAGCTTCTAGGGAGGCCTCAAGGAGTTTTCACTCATAGCAGAAGGCAAAGCAGGAGCAGGTACTTCACATGGTGAAAGAAGTATCGGGGCTGGGGTGGAGGAGATGACTTTTCAATGACTAGATCTCATGAGAACTCACTCGCTGTCGTGAAGACAGCACCAAACCCTGAGGGACCCATGCTTATGATCCAAACACCTCTTACCAGGCCCCACTTCAGCATTGGGGATTATAATTCAACATGAGGTCTGGGTAGGGACAGAAATATCCAAACTATATCAAATATATTTTAGTTAGGGCCCCACTTGTGAAAAGTGAGGCCCAATTGAAAGTGGCTAAAACAAATAGGGAGAATGATGGATGAGAAATGGGGTAGTTGCATGCCTGGATAACTGCATTACTTTGGTCAGGGTAAGGAACATGTATGACATTAACTACTCACCATTAGTCCCTTGTCTTCTCTTTACTGTAGGCAAAGGCATTTTCGGGATTCTTCATGTGGTAAGAAACATGGATGTTAGTATCAGTGGGAATATATCTTTGCAACCCCTCATCAAGAAGAATGTCTTCAATAAAGCTTTGAACCCTAGGGAAGGACTCTAATTGGCCTGCTTCAGATCATATGCTCAGGTTTTGTCCCAGTCACTAGGACTGAGTGCCATGGCCCAAGGTTTAGCAAGGTTTTGCCAAGGCTGAGTTATTTGTTTATAGTCAGAGAAATGGATTCTACTTTCAGGAGGAGAAAGAGGAAGCAGCATTGTATAACCAGACAGTAGCAACCATAGAATATTTAAATAAGTCACAGTGATATTCTACATAGTTACAGATGATTTAGTTAAACTTTTCAATTTTTCTTTCTAAAATCTAAGGAATTTGCTAGCTTTTTCTTTTTAAATCATTGACTGTGTTTTTAATGTAAATAAATTACACGGGGAAATCTCTTTTATTTTATAGCCATAATCTTAGGGCATTTTATTCACCTAATAGTAAACAATTCATCTGTTAATTTGTATAACTGGAAATGTCCCTGAGAAATGTCTTTTCTATTTTGGCCACAGAGGAAAGAGCACTTACACATATGGTGCAGTCATTCTGAATGTTCAAAACAGAAGGGTGTTATGGGCTAGTGGTGTTTGCTTCCTGTTTTAATGTCATATATTTAATGGGCAGAGAGTGGAAGATGCTGGCAAGCTACTCAAACAGTTTTATTGTGTTGTACCTGGAAGAGTTAATCAACACTATATAATTTGTTGAAGTAGATATATTTACAACAGTACAAAATACATCACACAGCAAATGAGTCTGGTATGCCTGACTAGTAAGGTGAACAAAAATCAATATTTAAAATGAGAAAATGAAAACATTCTATCTTCATATTAACCATCTTAAGGAAGAAACAGCTGTTACATTAGTTATCACCTTGTAGAACCAATACAGGATTAATTTAATTTCTTGGACCCATAGTTGCTTGGCTGCATAATTAACACGATTTAAATCCTGAAAAGTTCGACTTTACCACTAACTCCAGGTGCAAATTTTTACACTAAGTCTCTATTCTTTTTTGCATTGAGATTCTTCCTGACTATAGATTATTTTCAGGCAGTCGATTTTAAGACACAGACCTTCTTAGCAAACTCTGCTTCTTGTTTTCTGGACTTCCAAGTGTAGAGGTTTGAAATGTACTAAGTGTCTTAGACCATAATATTAGCATATGTCAAGAGTCTCCATTTTTATTATCATTCTATATTATTCTTTATTATGTATGTTTGCTCTTCCAAGCAATAATAGTCTAGTATCATGACACTAAGATGACTTTTAGTTTTGCACAGGCAACAACAAGATCTCAGAAACTATTGCAAAGTGGACAAGGTATGTGGTACACATATACACACACAGACACACACAGACACACACACATGCACACACCCACACACACGAACACCAATTACTTTATGGTGTTTTTTTGGTCAGTAAAATGCTGTCCAAAAATGCCTTCCAGTTTATTCATGACACCCACCTTTATTTTAGATCAAGTTCTTAGATGACTGTCTACACACAAGAATCATGCAGTCTAATGGAAAAACCTCCAGCATCCTTGCCTACCAGGATCCTCACCACTACACAGTATCAACTGTGGATATCCTCCTGTAACATTTTCTACTCTCTAAAATCTCTTGCCCTCTATCTCTAACTCTTTATTAACAACAAGACTCTCTTACATGAAGCTAAGAGTCACTCCACATAAGTTAAGGATTCATTCAGTCACTTAAATACGTGTATTGAATATTCGTGTTGTGGGTACAGTTGTAGAAAAAGACAGATGAGGTTGCTGAAACCTTAGAACCTGATTTTTAGTAGAAAAAGGCAGGAATGAGATGACAAATAAGTAAGCAAACAAACAAATACATATTTCTAAGAGCTGTAGGTTCTATGAAAAATAATGGATATGTTTAATATCCCTGAAGAGCATTTGCATTTTAAAGCAGTAGCTTTCTAAATTAATTGATTCTGGAGTACTTGGAATTTATGTGTGGATTGCTGCCTAACATCCCCTTTCACCAAATCCTCTGCTTGCCACTACATTTTGTTTTTAGCACTCAGAAATGTCTTTGTAATCTAGCTTGTAAAAGGAAATATGTGGTTTATTTTACTAAAAGGCAAGACAGAAACAGAACCACAATTAAAAAGGGAGCAAGCAGCTGTGGGTGTCTAATGTGTTTTATAGCAACCTTTTCTTCCATGAACCTTTTAAATATAGCCAGAAGAAACAGAGAAGGAAGAAAGGAGAGGGACCCACTGTGGGAGACAGGGGTTCTTGCCTGCACCGGCAGAAGTCTCATGTGGTAGTGAAAATGTCTTTAGCCAGCTGGGGCCTCCTTGGATACTGGGGTAACAGGTTGATTCTTCGCACGATAATGTTGAAGTCATTTGTTTAGAGCTTCCTTGGCAGCTTATTCTAATTTTGCCTACAAAACTAGGTAGAGCCAAAATCATCAGTTCATATCTGGGAAGCAGCCACATCCTACAAGGGTCATCTATGCTTTCCTATGCTCTAAGTCATTATATTGAAATATGAATTTTATGTAGTATCACAAATAATTTTATTGTGTGTAAAATCCCATTTCTGAACATGTGTTTTAACATCAGATTATAAGTAGCTGATGATCTCACTGCCATCACTTCATTGGTTTATAGAGAGGAATTTAGGCATATTTTTCTATTTATATACCCCTACACAAACAGATATTGCTCCCTACTTTATAATTAAGGCTCATAAACAATATTTCTAAAGCATTCTTACCAGAGGGAATAATTATTTTGAAGCATCTTTGGTAGTTGAGAAAGGTTATTGGTAAGTGGACATCACCCCTAGGAAACTTCCCAACTTACAAAATTAGTTCAAGGGTAGAGATGGTGTGGGAGGTTCAACTGAGTTGTATCTGATTGAAGTAGGGGAGTTCAAGGAAAGATTCATGAAGGGAGTGTGCATGGGCTGGAAATTGTCCTGCAAAGCAGGCCTTCCAGATGTTAGGAACATCCAGGGCAGAGGTACAGAAAGAACAAAGGATATGGTGAGCAATGGCAAGAAGTTTGATATTACTTCAGCATCAAGTGGATTGAAGAAAATGATGGAAGATGATATAGAAGAGTTAAGCAGGAGTTCAATCGTGCAATATTTTTTTAAAAAAAAAATTCAACTTTTATTTTATTTTAGATATGGGAGTACATATGCAGATTTGTTACAGAGGAATATTGCGTGATGCTGAGGTTTGGAGTGCAGATCCTCCCACTCAAAGTGTGAGCATAGTATCTGATACATAGCTTTTTAACCCACATCCACCTCCCTCCACCCTCTAGTAGTCTACAGTGTCTATTCATTTGTATTTATGTCCAAGTGTGCTCAATGTATATCTCCCACTTATAAGTGAAATCATGTAATCTTTGGTTTTCTGTTCCTGTGTTAATTTGCTTAGGAATATGGTGTCCAGCTTCATCTACTTTACTGCAAAGGACATGATTTCTTTTTGTGGTGGCTGTGTAGTATTCCATGGTGCATATGCACCACATTTTCCTTACACAATCTACCACTGATGGGCACCTGGGTTGATTCCATATTTTTGCTATTGTGAATAGAGCAGTGATGAACATACGAGTGCATATGTCTTTTTGGTAGGATGACTTATTTTCTTTGGGGTATATAGCTAGTAATGAGATAGCTGGGCCAAACTGTAGCTCTGTTTTAAGTTATTTAAGATATCTCCAGACTGCTTTCCACAGTGGATGGACTAATTTACATTTCCACCAACAGTGCATAAGTGTTCCGTTTTCTTTACAGCCTAGCCAGTATCTTGTTTTTTGATTTTTATTAATAGTCATTCTGACTGGTGTCAGATGGTATCTCATTATGATTCTGATTTGCATTTCTCTGATGATTACTGATGCTGGGCATTTTTTCATATGCTTTTTGGCCACTTTTGTGTTTTTATTTGAAAAATGTCTGTTCATGTATTTACCCATTTTTAAATAGAGTTAAGCCACAGTAACCAAAACAGCTTGGTACTGGTACAAAAATAGACACATAGACCAATGAAACAGAATAGAAAAGTAAGAAATAAAACCACACACCTACAACCAACCATCTGACCTTCAACAAGACTGGTGAAAACAATCAATGGGGGAAGGGCTCCCTGTTCAATAAATGTTGCTGGAATAACTTGCTAGTCATGTGTAGAAGATTGAAGCTGACCTCTCTACCTTTCACCAAATACAAAATTAACTGAAAATGGATTAAAATTTAAATGTAAGACCTCAAACTACAAAAATCCTGCAATAAAACTTAATACTCTTCTTAACATTGATCTTGGCAAAGAATTTTTGAATATGTCCCCAAAAGCAATTGCAACTAAAACAAAAATAGACAAATTGGACCTAAATAAACTAACAAGCCCTGTGCAGCAGAATAAACTATCAACAGAGCAGACAGACAACCTACAGAATGGCAGATATTCACAAACTACGCATCTGACAAAGACCTAATATCCAAATATATAGGAAACTTAAATCAACATGCAGTATCTTCTGTGTCCTTATATGTTATGCTAGGATACTTTTACTGTTGGTATGTAAACAACTGGAGGGCTTTAATCAGGGAAGTTACATGGTAAGTTCTGCTTTTCAGAAAGATTGCTCACCCTTATAGTTATAGGTATGTGGAGATTTGAGGCAAATCTGATTAGAATCAGAAAACTAGTAAGGTAGTCATTGTAATTATCTGTGCAGAGATGACAGGTGCTTGAAATGGGGCAGTAGTAGTTGAAATGGAGATGAGGGATACAGATGAAGATCATGTGGAAAGTAATTTCAGAAGGACTTGTCCATTGGATGCAGTGATTATACATTAGGAAAGAATGTGGAGAGGGTAGTAATTATCAAGGATAACCTACAGGTTGAGCCAAAGAGAATTCAGGTGGAGTTAAACAATTTTGGGAAAGAGGTAGGTTCAGTTTTAGGCATAACGAGTTGGAGAATATCTAACTAGAAATGTTTAACCAAAAGTTGCATATGTGAGTCTGATGCTTGGAAGAGATCTGTGTTGAAAAGAAGAGCTTGGAAGGAACGGTGTACTAAAACTCTGAGAGTAGAGAAGTTGCTATTGTCCAGAAAGAGAATGGAAGGGAAACCCCAGGGGAGAGATATATAGAGATAGAGACTGAGATAAAGAGAGATAGAGACAGAGATAGATATAAAGATGAGAGAGAGCTAAAGAGAGAGAAAACTCTAGGAAACAGTTTCAAAGAGATAACACTTAGGAGAGATCCAAGAAAGATGGTATGATCAACAGTGTTAAAGGCATCTACAATACCCTAGAAAGTAAGTATTTATTTGATTCTATGTGGTCCTTGGTGACTTTAACAAGAAAAATTTGAGTAGAATGTTGGTGGTAGATGCTGGATTCCTTCGTCTTGAGTGGTCTCTAAGGAAGTGGAGTTAGAAAACAGAATTTAACCCTCTGTGAAGTTTGGGTGCTTAGAAAGGAGAAAGGTTGCCAGTGTCCAGTCTAGCTCTATGTGGACTGGAAGAGGCTTGGACATATTTTTAGGCTAAAAGAAGTGACAATGAGGAGAATAATTTAGAGATAAAGGATTTTAAGACAAAAGTTAATAACAAGCAAGAGGAGATCAACTGAAGCCATAGATAGAGTGTTGACTTTGTATAATGGGAGGATGTTTCTCTTTAAGGTGACAAAGTTGATAAGTTGATGGCTGTGAATATGCATATCATAGGAATTAATTGTGACTTAACAGAGATTTTACCAGATTACCTTAATAGGATGCAAGATTATATTTTGTCAGTGTACAGAGCAAGGGTTGATTATGGGGTTTAATGGGAATGGAAGGGATTTAAGATAATGACTGAAGGTATTAGAAGAGAGAACTGATTTTACTGGTTGGAGAATGAGTTTGTAGTGACATAAATATGCACTGTTGCATGATTTTCTCAAGTCCTCAACCTCTTGGTATGAGAACAGAGAGCAATGTTAGAAGCATTGGTCCAGGGTTAGGGTTTTACCAGGTAGGAAAATGGAGGAAAAAAGAGTTATGAATTAAACGAAACTAGTAATAGTGTGGTATGGCTCAGGAAATTTATCTCTAGTGTCCATGCAGGGTAAAGAAAGATAAAAAACAAATGGTTTATAAATGGAGGATTCAGTGTCTTGAATTCCTTTCTGAAGTTAAACAACACATGAGATGGAAGAAAAGGCTTGAGAGTGCTAAAGAATAGGGCACTGTGACCAGAGTTTGGAGTATTTGATGAAACGATGAATTGACTGGGGTTATGAATTAATCCTCTCTGTAGCTCTGGGAATGGGTAACAGAAACAGATTTGAAAAGGACAAGAATTTTGTGGAGGAATGGATATAGGAGTATAGAAGGTAGAGTGATGAGAAGCTAGGAGTATTAAAATGGAAAGAAACTGCACAGATATGGTGACAAGAGTCAAAAATAGGATCAATAGTTGTGAAAGCATAAGGATATATATATAGTACAGTGAAGAGGGAAGTAGGGAGTTGGAGGGTAGGCTTATGTTGAAGACTGGTAGTAGAAATGAGAGTCATGCTTATTTATTACTAACCTTGAATATCAAAAATCTGGCAAAAATAATTCTGAGACTAGAAAACTTGAAGATCCAAAGAAATACTGTGCTATTCTCCAAGAGTTAGGGAGGGCTCTGTTCTTGACTGTAGGTGATAAAGGTTCATTCCTGCTTGGCTTTTCTGCATTACTTTGGTTGGCCCTTCGCATCCAGGCTCAGGCTTCCTGACTCTCAGGATTCATAGAAAGCTATATATGAATCCTAGCATTAAAATCGCTAAAACTGAAGTCAATCTTTTATTGAGTATAGTTTTGGGAAGAAGGAAGCAACTATCCTCCCTATCCTGTTACTTTTTCTCCATTCTGTTTATTCTTAGGCAGAGACTTTTTGGCTCTTTGAATTACTTTTCTTCTTCAATAGAAATTCTTCTTTCTATTGGTATTCATTTACATGCAAGAAGATAAATTACAGTGGAAATATATAATTTTAAAAAGTGTTTCACAAAGATTGCTAATGGATATTAGATATCTTTCTTGTAAAGAATTGCTTTCTTCTGTTCCATTTGGAAACCACACCATGGTTAATATGGAAGTGATTCCATCTGTGATATTGACCTACATAATTGTCGCTGCCTACAGAGAAGTGCTCATGTCAGACCCTTCAAGTTTACATGCCAATCTTATGGTCTTCTGCTCTGACCTAAAGTAAGACACTTAATTACTGTACATTTCAATTTGCCAGCTGTAAGTGTGAGGCTATCTTGCTTAGCAAATAGAAAACCAAAGGAGAATGTAAAGGATTGCTTGAATGTTTGCTTACTACTGACATTAATGACTCTGGACAACTCAATTACACTCACAGAGACTCAGTTTCTTCATTAAAAAATGGCATCCACTCCCACAAGAAAATCATAAGGTTTTGGGTGCATAACAATATGTGTAAGACATTTGAATTGTGCCTACATGATAGCCAACATATTTCCAAGGAATAAGTTGATGGATAAGGTTATCAACAGAAAGTGTCAATGTGAAAACTGAATCCATCCGTCTCTTTTTTTACTATTCAGTTTGTAACCTTGTTTCACGTATTTGATTATGTAAGCATAACGTAATTGAAATCTAGAAGCAGGGCAGAGCCATTGCAAATGAACAGTATTTGTTTTTTTTTCATATTTATTTTACAGGAATTTAATTATATTATAGAGTTTGTGTCAATTAGGATTCTGTATTTGCTTAATATCGATTGAGTATGAACCATGCCCCAGGGAATGTGCTAGGCCCTGAAGAATCAAAGATAATAGAATGATATGATCTCTGATCTGTATAAGTGCATTGTCTAGTGATATCAGCTCATGATTTCACGTATTTTGATGTGAATATTATAAAATGTTCATGAAATATTATGAAACATTTTGTGAATTCTAACTGCATATAGATATTTTGAACTTTTAAAAATATATAAAATTTATTTTTTAGAGCAGTTTTAGGTTCACTGCAAATTTGAGTGGAAAGTACAGTAATTTCTTCTAATCTCCTGTACCCACACATGCACAGCTTCCCCTACTATCAACATCTTACATTAGGCACATTTTTTAACACCTGTGAACCAACACTGATACATCATTATCACCCAAAGTCCATAGTTTGCATTAGGGTGCATTCTTTGTGTTACATATATACATCATTATAGAATCATACAGAATATTTTCACTGCCATAAGAATCTTCTGTGCCCCTTCTACTTTTCCCTCCCTCCACCTCAACCTTTGGCAACCAATGATCTTTTTACTATTTCCATAGTTTTGCTTTTTCTAGGATGTCATATAATTGGAATCATATGTGTATAGTCTTTCTGGATTGGCTTCTCTCACTTAATAATGTGCTTTTAAAGTTCCTCCTTTTTTGTGGCTAGATGGCTTCTTTCTTTATATTGTTTAATTACATTTTTTTCTGGATATACCACAGTCTATCTATTCACCTACTGAGGAACATTTTATTTGCTTCCAAGTTTTGGTAATGATGAATAAAGCTATTGTAAACATTCATGTTCAAGTATATTTGTAGACATAAAGTTTTCACTCATTTGGTTAAATACCAAGGCACATGATTGCTTGATTATGCAATAAGATTTAGTTTTGTTAAAAAAACATGAAAATTGTGTTCTGAAGTGACTATGATTTTTCATTACTACTACTCATGAATGAGAGTTCCTGTTGCTCCACATCCTAACCAGCATTTGATGTTGTCAGTGTTTTGGATTTTAGCTATTCTAATAGATGTGTAGTGGTGTCTCATTGTTTTAATCCTTTTGGACTTTTGACTGATGTCTTCCCACCAAATATTATGGTGTGCAATGTGCTGTGGCACAATTTAAAAGATTAGTGGATGTACAATTAATAATGGAATAGGGAGAGGAAGAAAGGCCAGACCAGTTTAGGCAAAGGAAGGTTTTGTGAGAAGCCTTATGAGTGAAAGATAGTATGATAAATAGCAAATAGTTGGGGATGTGGTACGGAATAGTTTAGGAGAAGTATCTGGAGGTGAGGACATACATTTAAATGGAAGCTAGATTTTGAGAGAATGAGTTAGGTTGCAATTTATTTTTATAAAAGATAGAAAAATTTGAATTATCTTAAATACAGTAACCAAATAGTTTCAGACAGACTTGATTAAATCACATATACGCAAGCATTTTTCAAAATCACGTTAAAAAACCCAAACATATGAAAAAAACTTTTTAAAGAAATGCATTTTGGAGTATTTAGGGATTTGCTTAAAAGTACTTTAGTAATAAGAAATTTAAAAATAAAAGAAGGGTAGGTAAACATGA
>NW_012108931.1:354988-356620 GCF_000951045.1 Mandrillus leucophaeus | reverse complement strand
ATGCCCCAGGGAATGTGCTAGGCCCTGAAGAATCAAAGATAATAGAATGATATGATCTCTGATCTGTATAAGTGCATTGTCTAGTGATATCAGCTCATGATTTCACGTATTTTGATGTGAATATTATAAAATGTTCATGAAATATTATGAAACATTTTGTGAATTCTAACTGCATATAGATATTTTGAACTTTTAAAAATATATAAAATTTATTTTTTAGAGCAGTTTTAGGTTCACTGCAAATTTGAGTGGAAAGTACAGTAATTTCTTCTAATCTCCTGTACCCACACATGCACAGCTTCCCCTACTATCAACATCTTACATCAGGCACATTTTTTAACACCTGTGAACCAACACTGATACATCATTATCACCCAAAGTCCATAGTTTGCATTAGGGTGCATTCTTTGTGTTACATATATACATCATTATAGAATCATACAGAATATTTTCACTGCCATAAGAATCTTCTGTGCCCCTTCTACTTTTCCCTCCCTCCACCTCAACCTTTGGCAACCAATGATCTTTTTACTATTTCCATAGTTTTGCTTTTTCTAGGATGTCATATAATTGGAATCATATGTGTATAGTCTTTCTGGATTGGCTTCTCTCACTTAATAATGTGCTTTTAAGGTTCCTCCATTTTTGTGGCTAGATGGCTTCTTTCTTTTTATTGTTTAATTACATTTTTTTTCTGGATATACCACAGTCTATCTATTCACCTACGGAGGAACATTTTATTTGCTTCCAAGTTTTGGTAATGATGAATAAAGCTATTGTAAACATTCATGTTCAAGTATATTTGTAGACATAAATTTTTCACTCATTTGGTTAAATACCAAGGCACATGATTGCTTGATTATGCAATAAGATTTAGTTTTGTAAAAAAACCCATGAAAATTGTGTTCTGAAGTGACTATGATTTTTCATTACTACTACTCATGAATGAGAGTTCCTGTTGCTCCACATTCTAACCAGCATTTGATGTTGTCAGTGTTTTGGATTTTAGCTATTCTAATAGGTGTGTAGTGGTGTCTCATTGTTTTAATCCTTTTGGACTTTTGACTGATGTCTTCCCACCAAATATTATGGTGTGCAATGTGCTGTGGCACACTTTAAAAGATTAGTGGATGTACAATTAATAATGGAATAGGGAGAGGAAGAAAGGCCAGACCAGTTTAGGCAAAGGAAGCTTTTGTGAGAAGCCTTATGAGTGAAAGATAGTATGATAAATAGCAAATAGTTGGGGATGTGGTACGGAATAGTTTAGGAGAAGCTATTATATTATATTGGCAAGCTGTTAATATAATTTCTCTCTACAGCAAATTATCTGGAGGTGAGGACATACATTTAAATGGAAGCTAGATTTTGAGAGTATGAGTTAGGTTGCAATTTATTTTTGTAAAAGATAGAAAAATTTGAATTATCTTAAATACAGTAACCAAATAGTTTCAGACAGACTTGATTAAATCACATATATGCAAGCATTTTTCAAAATCACGTTAAAAAAACCAAACATATGAAAAAAACCTTTTAAAGAAATGCATTTTGGAGTATTTAGGGATTTGCTTAAAAGTACTTTAGTAATAAGAAATTTAAAAATAAAAGAAGGGTAGGTAAACATGACAAAAT
>NW_012108931.1:348288-354283 GCF_000951045.1 Mandrillus leucophaeus | reverse complement strand
CTGGGAGGCAGAGGTTGCAGTGAGCCAAGATTGTACCACTGCACTCCAGCCTGGCGACAGAGTGAGACTCCATCTCAAAAAAGAAAGAAAAAACCAAACCAAACCAAACCAAAACAAAACGAAACCTTGAAATGGAATAGCTAAAGAGGTGGGAGGAGAATCAGGGAGCAGTGAAGCTGTTATTGAATGAAAATACATATTACATTTGTAAATATGATCAAATTTCACAAATTGTGTACTGTTGCTCTAGGCTCTGAGTATTTGCTGCAGGTTTTAGATAATGTCCTATAGAATCATAAACAGTCATAAATAGTTAAATAGTTTTTCTCAGCATTGATAGTTCTTTATTATTCAGAATAATTATCTGGCTGTCATAGTCATATTATTCTTCTATATAAAAATTTTAATTTGTTTATTTGTAGGGTAAAAATGGGTTTTTTGAAGCCATGATTCAATAAAGAAAATAAATTTCAGATTGAAACATAGATACCTAGACTTTTTATCACATTTGGAACCCTTAATATTTAGTTATAACTAGCCCATAGTTGAAACATATTTTTGAATCAAAGGTAATTAAGATAAATAGGATTATTTGCCTAGTATTCTGATTATCAGATCAATCAAATTTGTTTTCCTCATTGCTGATAATAGAATATAATTTGGTCAGGCTGAAAACTAGAAAACCTATAACCATGAATGCTGCAGTTAATCTCAAATGGAAGTCTCCTTTACTAACAATATTAACAGTTATTTATTAAATGCATTCTGGATATTTGTCACCAGGCCAAGCACCATTCACAATTCATCTTGTTTAATCTTCATAGTTTTACTTTTTATTTTTTTAAATTATGTGGGTATATATTAGGTATATATATTTACGGGGTACATGAGAGATTTTGATACAGGCATGCAATGTGAAATAAGCATTTCATGAAGAATGGGGTATCTATCTGCAAGCATTTATCCTTTGAGTTACAAGGCTTTGTAATATTTACACCCAACTGGTGGGTGAAGATGTTGAAATTCACTGAGATTAAATAATTTGCTCGACATCATACAGCTAGCAAGTGGCTGAGCAGAAGTTTTGTCCCAGGAGGCATGAATATGGAGCTCACGCACATGGCATTTTGTACTACACTTTATTACTTGGTCTCCTTGGACCAGACATTCAGGACTCTCCATCATAGGAGTTGATATCTGTATCTTAGAATGTCCAATCATGCAGCATAAAACCAGAGAGCATAACGATAGACTTCACCAGATGCCATAAAGTTTACTTTTATTTTTAGAACCTCTGGGGACTGATGCTATAGTTAGGTTTTCGTCTAATATTCACAAATTGAAAGTAACATATTTTTCACAAACATTTTGGGGCCATAGTGCAAATTTCATAACTTATGGGAAAATAATAAGCATTATGGGCATATTATAAAGCAAATTATTTAAAATTGAAATTTAAATGACCCATACTGGAGAATATGTTCTATATTTTTAATAGAATTGAAGAAGTTAATGAGTTAGATGTTCATAAATCTGCGGAACAGGTTGGCATCCTCCCAAGAGTTTTAAAGGAACCCAAGGATGAAATTATGGAAACCATAGCTAAAATGTGTAGTAACAGTTCATTCTACCTGAATATTGGCAAGCTGTTAATATAATTTCTCTCTACAGCAAAGACTAGTGAAGAGACCAAGGAAACCTGGATACACAACTACCAGATCTCACCTCTATGGTGCTAAGGGTTCAGATCAGCCTGTGGTGTTGGAACTTGTCAATTTCACTGCCCTCATTTGAGAAGTTTAAAAATGCCTCCAGACTCACATCCGCCTCATAGGGCCTCCTAAAACATAGCTCATTGTGCTCTGTGCCAGGTGACCCTGCTGGGCTAATCACGACTGACTGGTTCAGAAATGAGGCCTGAGGAAACAGACACCAGGAGAAAGCTAGAGCCTCAGGAAAAAGAATGAGGAAACCAGTGAGCACTAGCAGAAGACTTATAGAATCAAACCACTTCTCAGTTTCTAACCAATGTGGATTTATACTTTTCTACATAGATTATACATATTCACTTATAATTCCTTCATTCAATATAGAAGACACCAGAAAGAGATACGAGAGAGACAGAATCTACAAGAAACCCACTTAAGCTTTAAAGATGCACATAGGCTGAAAATGAAAAGATGGAAGAAATTATTCCATGTAAATGGTAACCAAAAGAAAGCAGACATGCCTATACTTCAAGGCAAAAACTGTTGTAAGAGACAAGGTAATTATTTGATGATAAAGGGGTCAATTCACAATGAGGACATAAACATGGTAAGTATATATGCACCCAATTTTGGAGTACCCAAATACATAAAGCAAATGAACTTTCCATTCAATAGCATCAAAATACACATTTTTCTCCAGTGCACATGGAATATTCTCCAGGATACAGCAAATGTTAGGCCACAAGACAAGTCTTAATACACTTAAGAAGACTGAAATCATATTAATGGATATGAAGGGAGAAATAGATAACAATACAATAATAGCAAGGGACTTCAATCCCCAACTTCCTTTTTGTATGCCGTGTGTGTGTGTGTGTGTGTGTGTGTGTGTGTGTATCTTCACATTTTATTTACATAGCTGTATTTTTCTTTAAAATAGACTTTTATTTTAGGTTCAGGGTACATGCGTAGGTATAAATGTTACCTATATAACATTTGTGATATAGGTAAACTCATATCATGAGGGTTTGTTGTATAGATTATTTCATCACTCAAGTATTAAGCCTAGTACCCATTAGTTATTTTTCCTGAACCTCTCCCTCCACCCACCCTCCACCATCAGGTAGGCCATAATATCTATCGTTTCTCTCTTTTGTGTCCATGTGTTCTCATCATTTAGCTCCCTCTTATAAGTGAGAACATGTGGTATTTGGTTTTCTGTTCCTGAGGTAGTTTGCTAAGGATAATGGCCTTGAACTCCATCCATATTCTTGCAAAGCACATAATCTTGTTCTTTTTTTTACAACTGCATAGTATTCCATGGTGTATATGTGCCAGATTTTCTTTATCCAGTCTGCTCTTGATGGGCATTTAGGTTGATTCCATGTCTTTCCTATTGTGAATAGTGATGCAATGAACATAAGCCTACACATGTCCTTTGGATAGAATGAGTTATATTACTTTGGATCTATACCCAGCAATGTGATTGCTGGGTCAAATGGTAGTTCTTTTTTTTAGCTCTTTAAGGAATCATCACACTGCTTTCCACAGTGGTCGAACTAATTTGCATTCCCATCAACAGTGTAAAAGTGTTCCCTTTTCTCTGCAACCTGGCTAGATCTGTTATTTTTTGACTTTTTAATAATCATAATTCTGAGTCCTGTGAGATGGTATCTAATTGTGGTTTTGATTTGCATTTCTGTAATAATTAGTGATGCTGAACATTTTTTCATATGATTGTTGGTCACAACTATGTCTTCTTTTAGAAGTATCTGTTTATATTCTTTGCCCACTTTTTAATGGGGTTGTTTGTTTTTATCTTCTGAATTTGTTTACATTTCTTATAGTTTCTGTATATTAGAACTTTATCAGATGTACAGTTTGCAAACATTTTCACTCATTCTCTAGTTTGTCTGTTTACTCTTGATAGTTTCTTTTCCTGTGCAGAAGCTCTTTAGTTTAATTAGATCTCATTTGTCAATTTTGGCTTTCATTGCAATTACTTGCGGTGTCTTCGTCATGAAATCTTCTCTTATATCCAGAGTGGTATTGCCTATGTTTTCTTCCATGGTTTTTACAATTTTGGGTTTTACATTTAAGTCATTAATCCAACTTGAATTAATTTTTGTATATGGTGTAAGGAAGGGATTCAGTTTCAATCTTCTGAATATGGCCAGTCAGTTATCCTAGCATCATTTATTTAATAGGGAGTCTTTTCTCCATTACTTGTTTGTGTCAGCTTTGTCGAATACTAGATGGTTGTAGGTGAATGGCCTTATTTCTAGGCTCTCTCTATCTTTTTTTTTTTGAGGGAGTCTCACTCTGTCGCCCCAGGCTGGAGTGCAGTGGCACAATCTTGGCTCACTGCAAGCTCTGCCTCCTGGGTTCACACCATTCTCCTGCCTCAGCCTCCCGAGTAGCTGGGACTACAGGCACCAACCACCACACCCGGCTAATTTTTTTTTGTATTTTTAGTAGAGACGGGGTTTCACTGTGGTCTTAATCTCCTGACCTTGTGATCTGCCTGCGTTGACCTCCCACAGTGCTGGGATTACAGGCGTGAGCCACTGCGCCCAGCCTATGCTGTCTATTCTGTTCCATTGATCTGTGCGTCTGTTATCGTACCAGTGTCCTGCAATTTTGGAAATCTCCCACTTACAACAATTGATAGATTAGCTAGAGAGAAAATTAATAAGTAAATATTGGATTTGAATTACGTTTTTAACCAAATGGACCCAATAGCCATGCATAGAAGCGTCCATCTAACAGCAGCAGAATGCACATTTTATCCAGTGCACATGGAATATACTCTAAGATGGAGCATATGTTAGGCCACAAGACAAGTCTTAATACATTTAACAA
Organism: Mandrillus leucophaeus; assembly: GCF_000951045.1. Taxonomy (NCBI): domain Eukaryota; kingdom Metazoa; phylum Chordata; class Mammalia; order Primates; family Cercopithecidae; genus Mandrillus; species Mandrillus leucophaeus. Next base: position 349,712 of record NW_012108931.1, on the reverse strand, counting down.
GACCCAAAAGGAAGGAGATTTTGCCATTTGTCACAATATGGATGAGCCTGAAAGACATTTTGCTATATGAAATAGGCCAGACATACACACAAAAATTTAATAATCTAATTTATATGTGGAACATAAAAAGTAATTCAGATTTACAGAGAAGGAGAACAAAACAGTGGTTAAGGAGAAGGGTAATGGAGAGATGTGTGTCAGAGGATACAAATTAACAGAACTATAGAATAAACAAGTCTAGATATCTAATGTACAAAATAAGGACTAGAGGTAATAAAATTGTGCTGTATATGAGATTAATGCTAAATGACTAGATTTTAGCTGCTCTTGCCACACACAAAAATAGGTAGCTGTGATGTAATGGATGTTAGTTTTATTCACTATAGTAACCTTTTTAGTATATATGTATCCCATAGCATCATGTTGTGTACCTCAAATATACACAATTTTTATTTTTAAAGAGAGAGAAAGATCTTTGTCTTACTCACATCCCTTCTAAATGTAAATATTGTCTTATTTATCTCTTTTCCCCCCTAAATCCTACTCTTTTTCAGAACCAGTCCAGCTCCACTTTTCGATGAGGTTTGGAACAATAGCTCCTACTTTTACATGTATAAAAATCATCTCAAATTTGACTTGTGTCAAACTATCTCCTAATCCCTCTTACCCAAGAAAGTGTTTCTTCCATGATCTTTCCACTTAGGTTGATGGCAACTTCATTCTTCTATTTTTCCAGGCCCCAAATCTTGAAGATCAGCCTTGGGTCGCTTCTTCCTACATCCCATATCCAATAAATCATTAGCTCTTTCCTCAAAATATATCCAAGATAAAGCTGTGCTATGTTTGGAATGTTTGTGTCCCCCACACATTCTTATAGTGAAATGTTAGCCCTCAAGGGGATGATATTAGGAGGTGGAGCCTTTGGAAAGTAATTAGGCCATGAGTGGAGTTCTTTTGAAAGAGATGAGTGCCCTTATAAATGGGTCCTGAGAGAGATGCCTTGTCCCTTCTGCCATGTGAGGTTGTATCCAAAAGATGGCTGTCTAGGAAATGGGACCTCACCTAACGCTGAATCTGTCAGTGCCGTGAACTTGGAATTCCCGGTCTCCATAACTGTGAAAATAAGTTTCTGTTATTTATAAGCCACCTAGTTTGTAGTATTTTTATTACAGCAGCCCAAACAGACTAAGACAAACTACTTCTCACCACCCTCATCCTGATCAAAGCCTCCATAACCTCTTACCTGGAATATTGCAATAACTTCCTAACTGGTATCCCTCCTTTTGCCCTTGCTGTCTTCAGTAGTCAATGTGGCCCAGTTAAAATGTGAGACAGAGTTGTCAGATCCTGTCACTTTTCTACTCAGTACTATCCAGCTGTTTCCTAGTCAGACAAAAGTTGAAGTCCTAAAAACTGTCTATGAG
>NW_012108931.1:343578-347683 GCF_000951045.1 Mandrillus leucophaeus | reverse complement strand
GCAAGCTCCGCCTCCTGGGTTCACGCCATTCTCCTGCCTCAGCCTCCTGAGTAGCTGGGACTACAGGCGCCCCCCATCGCGCCTGGCTAATTTTTCTGTATTTTTAGTAGAGACGGGGTTTCACCGTGTTATCCAGGATGGTCTCGGTCTCCTGACCTCGTGATCCACCTGCCTTGGCCTCCCAAAGTGCTGGGATTACAGGCGTGAGCCACCGCACTGGGCCACCTACTGCATTATTTTTATCTGTAGCACTTTTACTCTGTATTTTACTCAGTGTCTCTAAGTAGTGGAATCATGAGTGACTTAAATTTTTTATAATTTCTGCATATTTTCAATATTGAACGATAAGCATATTCAGAGGAAGGAGGAATGTTGTGGGCTGATAGAGCCAGGAAATGCCTAGCAGAAGAGAAGTTAATTTGCATCCCGCAAGGTTGGTAGGCTGGGCTAGAAGGGGAGAGAGAGCATTCTAGGTCTTAATAAAACGTGTACAGAAGGAAGACGGTACCATGTGCATGGCATGTTTCAGAGGCAGTGAGGAAAGCAATCAGGCTAGTCTTTTCCTTTATCACCAAAATGTTGAATGTGCAACTGGGAGCAGATAATACAGGACCCAGGAGAGTGTGATTTTAGTCAGGTGTGTTTTTTTCTAATGGAAGACATCAGTGGCAGAATTATTCTAAATTCTTCTACTCTTTTATTTTTGTCATTTCCAAGTAATTCTTAGTGTTCTAGGATTTGTGCACATCCTTCAGCACTTTAGTGTTCCTAATGACACTCATTTTATGTTATAGTGGAAAAATTTAAGTTTCAGTAAGTGCCATGATTATGTCTCTACCGAGGCATAATATTCTAGCCATTCCCAATGTATCTTTTTCTTCCGATATTTTTAAATGGAAAGATGAAAAATTAATTTAAGAATTATCAATCTGGAAATAAAACTTGCACACTTAGAAATACAAAGAATAAGTTCAGGTGCAGTGGCTCACACCTGTAATCCCTGCATTTTGGGAGGCCAAGGCAGGAGATTATGTGAGGCCAGTAGTTCAAGACCAGTTTGGACAATGTAGTCAGACCCCATTTCTATACCACCCTGCCCCAACACACAAACACACACACACACATATAGCTGGGCATAGTGGCACATGCCTGTAGTCCAACCTATTCAGGAGGCTGAGTCAGGAGGTTCACTTGAACCCAGGAGTTCTAGGCCAGTGAGCCATTATTGTGCCACTGCACTCCAGCCTGGATGACAGAGCAACATCCTGTCTCAAAAACGAACAAACAAACAACAACAGCAGCAAGAAAAGACAAAGAATATTCACATTTTTGTTTTTTTTTTTGTTTTGTTGGAGTGAAGGAGTGTCAAAGGTTTTCTATGATACATGGTTTTTTTATATTTCTTTTTCTCAGTCTCATCTCCATCACTTATGTAACTGTGTATAGAAGATAGCATCTTGAGAAAAAGATTGTCATCCTGTATGAAAGTGTCTTTCCAATACGTGGAACATGGCTGTGATTTCAGCATTTGGCTGTCAGTGAAGGGCAAATCAGCACTTAATATTGAAAGGAAGGAAGCTGAGACATAAATACCTAATGTTCTTACTTAAAATCTGCTCTACCCACATAGAACTGAGACCTTTCCTGGAAAGGGAGACCAGGCATGATATAAAGCATGTTTAACAGTGTTCAGTTTGTGTCAGTGGGCAAATAGTATGGTTGGAGAAAACACTGTTTCGCATAATTTGCATGGTAGAATGTACAAAGCATTTTCAAAGCCAGATTTGCAAGTTATTAAGTATATAGTTATAGGCTTTGAAAAATAGGATGTTAGCACAAATCCAAACAATACAGAATAAGACTAAGTGGGGTAGGACTTGGGGGGTCTTTTTTCTCATATTGAAGGGTCAACCTATTCGTAATGTTTCTAATGATTTTCTGTGAGTACCTTCATACAGAGAGCTAAGCAATTTCTGATTTAAGATGTATACTTTTACCCTTTGGATTTCTGGAATAGAATATCAACTAAATGTGAATTTAATGGACTAATTTGCCTTTCTGGGAGGTTCTTTTTTAATATAACAAAGAGCAGAAACATGGGTATTAGAAGCCAAGCACTTTAATGTAAGGTAATGGAGTCACAAATTAAAAGTAAAACATTCAGTGGAAATATAAACAAACAAACAAAGAAAACTAGAAAAAAACAACTTATAGGAATAATTGTTTTATAATACTTATTATTTAATAGTCTGGAACTGTGTGTGTATACGAGCGGTGGGTGAAATTGAAGAGTCGAACAGGGGCTGACATCATAGTCAGGTTCAATAAGTCAGAGAAATAACCAGGTGCAATTTGGTACTTATAGTTTCTCTGACTCATTCTGCAATAACAGGAAAAACTACCACTGAAAGTGGCAATGACATCAGGAAGATTTATTACTCTAGACTTATCAGTTTCTACTTTGGAGAATACACAGTAGAATTTTCATTACCTACATTCTGTCCCCTCCCCTCCTTCCTCTCCAGGCCCTCATCGTTTAATGTAACCCCCTAACTCCATCTTTCAACTGAATTTCCATCCATTCAAATTATTTTCTCCACTTCTACTTTATTCTAGTTTGTAATTCCTCAACTCTCTTGACCCTGCTTCCTCACTTTAATTTAGCAATTTAATTTACTTTAGCCTGTACCCTCAACTTGGACTGATAGTTAGATTCTGATGTGCAATGTTTCTGATTCTGCCAAATCTTGCCTCCTGACATAGTTTTTTAAGAGCTGGCAATCTGCCCTTGAGTTGCACTAAGCGTGGCATGACCCTGACATAGTTTATCAGCAGCAGTTGCCTGTGTTAACTGCCTGACAGAAACATCATTATTCTCAATGGAGAATACTCAATAGGTAATGACGGTCACCAACAGTCCATACACAATGAAGAAATGTGACACACAGGTTTAATTTCTCTAGAAAACAGTTGCAAGAACACACTTTTAAGTGTGTTGGTCAGTATTTTGAAATACAGATTACATTAACTTTTGCTAGTGTTTCCTACTACCTTATGGTCATTTCTGCATTTGAGTAGCTAGACTCTGGCAGTGATTGCCTTAGGGCACAGGTAGTACTGCAGGAAGAAAAGAATCAATTTTTTATTTTGAGTTTCAAAATACGTGTTTTGTGGCTCAAGGCAGAAATAAATATTTGGATTTCAAAAGCCTAAGCTATCTACTGAAAATGATAGTGAGCCAGCCTCACAATCTTCATTAAATAAAGACTCTTTGGATTGGGGAAGGGACAAGAAAGTAACAGAAAATATTTAATCTGAGAGGATCCACAAACCCCGGTCTCCTTCACACTTCTCATCACTATCTTCTTTGGGGAGATCAAAGCCATAGAGAGGTTTGGACACCTGAGACCAGAGAGGATTCATAACTTCCTTACCTGGGTGGAACTTACTAACCAAATACAACCAACAGTCCTCTAGTAGGATGACTGTATCATTTAATCATTAAAACGACATTTTGGAGGGTTAAATGGTCTGAGCAAGTGTTAAATCTGATTAAATGTCTGGACAATAGATGCTAACCAGGACCATCCCTGGAAAACCAGGATTTACAGTAACCCACTAATACAATGAGATAGCAAAAGAATTGTTTTTCATGTAGATAGAAAGTAGAATAATGGTCACCAAGGACTTGGGGAAGGAGGTATGGGGAGTTATTGTTTAATGGATAGAGTTTTAATTTGGAATGATGACAAAGTTCTGGAGTTGGATGGTGGTGATGGTTGCACAACAATGTGAATGTGCTTAATGCCACTAAATTATACACTTAAACATGATTAAAATAGTAATTTTTTTTTAAATTATACTTTAAGTTCTAGGGTACATATGCACAACATGCAGGTTTGTTACATATGTATACATGTGTCATGTTGGTGTGCTGCACCCATTAACTCATCATTCACATTAGGTGTATCTCCTAATGCTATCCCTCCCTGCTGCCCCCACCCCATGACAGGCCCCGGTGTGTGATGTTCCCCTTCCTGTGTCCAAGTGTTCTCATTGTTCAGTTCCCACCTATGAGTGAGAACATGTGGTGTTTGGTTTTCTG
>NW_012108931.1:327753-340785 GCF_000951045.1 Mandrillus leucophaeus | reverse complement strand
TTTTAGACCAATATCCCTGATGAACATCGATGCAAAAATCCTCAATAAAATACTGGCAAACAAAATCCAGCAGCACATCAAAAAGCTTATTCACCATGATCAAGTGGACTTCATCCCTGGGATGCAAGGCTGGCTCAACATACGCAAATCAACAAACGTAATCCATCATACAAACAGAACCGAAGACAAAAACCACATGATTATCTCAATAGATGCAGAAAAGGCGTTTGACAAAATTCAACAGCCCTTCATGCTAAAAAGTCTCAATAAATTCGGTACTGATGGAACGTATCTCAAAATAATAAGAGCTATTTATGACAAACCCATAGCCAATATCATACTGAATGGGTAACAACTGGAAGCATTCCCTTTGAAAACTGGCACAAGTCAGGGATGCCCTCTCTCTCCACTCCTATTCAACATAGTAAGTTTTATGTTATATATAATTTACCACATAAAAAAGTTATTTTTAAAAACGTATTGTTTATAATGGGTTGGTAGATTGATGGACCTGAGGAAGCCATGCAGTTTTTTTCCCTGCAGTTCAGAGAGTGAAGAATGTTTTCACACAGCTGAGAATGCTGCAGACTTGCTACTGAGAGCTGGGGAACCTTGAGAGGGGTTGAGGAGGAGGCCCTAGGAGTGACACAAATTAAGGGCAAACACCCTGATGGGAACAAGGTAATCTCAGATGCAGCAGGTGTGGATGAGGAGGAGTAGATGCTTCTTCTCAAAGGCCTTCATACTATGTAGTAAGCTTCTCAAATCTTAGATTCAGTCTCCTAGGAAAAAAGAGACAGGTTGACCTTGAACTTGTAAATATTCACTTTCTTTTATCTGGGGCTTCAAAACGTAGCTTAAGTTTATTTACAGAAAAATAAATTGAAAATATAATATGTACTTAACATTCTGATATTCATAATTATTATGAATAGCATTTCCTTTCTGATAGCTGTAGACCAAACAAAGGCATAAAGATATTTTTGTGTTATGGATCTCTTAATCAGATACTGTATTTTTGGTTTAATACATTATGGCTTAGAAAAACATTTGCTTTATATTTAAAATACTATTTAAAATATTTGTGTTTAAATATGTAAATTTGTTATATTTTCTTTGTTTTTTTTAGAGTCAGGATTTGCTCTGTTGCCTAGGCTGGAGTGCAGTGGCACAATCATAGCTCACTGCAGCCTTAAACTCCTGGGCTCAAGCGATTCTCCTGCCTCAGCCTCCTGAGTAGCTGGGACTACAGGAGCACATTATCACACTTGGTTATTTTGTGTGTGTGTGTGTGTGTGTGTGTGTGTGTGTGGAGATGGAGGTTTTGCTATGTTACCCAGGATGGTCTTGAGCTCCTGGTCTGAAGCAGTCCTGCCATCTTGGCATCCCAAAATGCTGGGATTATAGGCATGAGCCACTACACCTGGCCTATATTTTCCTTAATGTGCCATTTTGGAAAGTACTTTGATTTACTGTTTATAGTTCTTACTATTTAATGAAGCCAAACATTCTGTTTTCCTAAATGAACATGTTTCAAAATATAGGGTGGTCATCAATAAGAAAATATGGTTTAATTTACATGTTACTTTTCTGAAGTATTTCCAGAAATGCCTCTACTGTATAAAGTACAGTAAGAAAGCAGTGGACAACTGAGAATCTAACAGGTGCAGTGGTTCTGGTTAATGTTTTAGGTCAGCAGGAGGTAGATGGAAAACCCAACCATTTTGTTCATACTGGATTGCAACCAGCATTCCTCTACTATTCCTTCATTCTGATGAGAACGTTAGTTTCTTGAATATTTCCTCCTGTCTGCTAATTTATTTGCTGAAAGGTATATTTAAAAGGAGGTTTTTAAATATACATTTCTTAGGTTGGTTTGTTTAACAGTGTTAATATAATAAAATAAAATAAGCATTTCAAGCTATGTTTTAAATGCCACATTTCTAACACATTACCATTAGGGCTGGGTTGTATAAATGCAGCTTGGACTCTCTTAAAAGGACTTTGTAGATTGAGAAGACTATATATCTATCTTTATGGTGCTATGAAATGGATGTTAGAAAAGAGATTTCAACATTTTTAACATTTGTTTTACTTTGTTTTGTACTTTTTGACCTCTCTCCCCAGCAGAATCTTCATTTATTTTCTACTACTTGCACAAACTTTGCCATACAGTATTTAAATTAACTCTCACCCATTTGAAATTTGGCTACTTGATCAGGAAAACATGACTTATTTGCTATTTTAATAAAAGATTATGCAACCTAAAATCTGCATTGTTAAATTGTAGCCTACCTTTGAACCACTGGTCCAAAACTAATGCATGACCTACCTAGGGTTCTAAGGCAATTTTTCAGTCTTGCTTTACTTTTCACATTAAAGATTGCATGTTACACATGTTTTCTTGTTTTTCAGGAAGACTGAGCAGGATTGTGCCAAACCATGCTATTTAACAGTGTACACTCCATGTTCCAAGGGCAAAAATAATTTTAGAATAAAAGGCTTAAATGTTTTCTTTACATTGGGATAGAGAATATTCCCCACGTTATTCAGATCTTTCTTTTGGTTAGGGAAAATAATGAGCTATAAGGGCATTTTTGATTGTCCACCCCATTTTTCTTTCCTCTTTCTTTCAGTTCTGTGATTTCCCGTCTTATGTCTACACATTCCTCAACATAGTACATGTGAATCCATTCTGAACACTAGGATGGACTTGCTTGACTTAATGTTAATGCTAATCTTAGGCACTTTAGAAACAGAGATTATTTTAGGAACCCAGGACTAAGCCAGTTGTTGATGGCATGCCACTAGAAACAGTGTTTAATTTACAAAGGGACATGTGACCAAATTCAGGTCAATGAGAAAAAGTGAGCTGGGGACTTTTTGAGGGAAACTGCAATGGACTGAAGAGAATGTCTTTGGGCAAGACACCCTTTGTGCCTCTGGAAACAAAGATGAGTGCTGGTCAGAGCTAGAACTTCCACTGTCATCAGTAACCCTAAGGATGAACCAAATCAAGAGGATGGTACAGCCAAGTATCACAGAGAAACTGGACAGAGGCTTTTGGATTATGGTAAACCTGAACCACCCTACTTTTGGACTTTGAGTTAAATGGTCCAGTATATTTCCTTAGTGTTTGAGTAACTTTGAATTAGGTCTTCAGTTATTTATAGCTTACAAGTATGTAACGGATACTCTGCTAATAGGAGAAGAACTCTGGATGAAAGAAACTGCTGTTTAGTAGGTAACCACTAATACTACTAAATTAGGGAAGAGTAGCTTAAAACAGTGTTCAAAACATGATCTCAGCTTAACCCATTACATTCCCATTGGTGGGGTAGTAAATAGGCATTAAACTATGTTATAATTATAAAATGAAGAAACTGTACATCTCCAACTTTCCATACTCTCTATGGAAGTTTTTAAATAAAACTTTGATTTAGAGTCCCAAGTTAGTAAAATGTATATTAACTTTACTCATGCTTCTGTCAATAGTATATGCTTGTTGAAAAAATACATGTACTAATCTTATGCAGCATTTTGCAAATACTTCTGTGACTGTTCTGTCGAACCCACATGCTAGACTTACACATCTAGCATCTCACTTTATTTTGGGATAGTAACAACTTCCTAATAAAGTGTTGCTTCTTGCAGAGAAGGGCGCTAACCCTTCAACCTAGCTGCATTATTCAATAGGAGAAAATATTTATCTGCATATTTTTGATTAGGTATGAATTTTGCATTTCTCTTCCCTGTGAATAGATTCTTTCTAGGAGACCATGATATTCTGAGCCTATCATAACTATGTAAGGGGCTATTACTTAAAAGATATGTGGTTCCAATTTAATTTATGTGGCCTGGAAAACAGAGAATTTGTATTCAAACTAAAATTTGCCCTTGGGATGGTCTTTAGAGGTACTGTGAATATATTAAAGATTGCCATTTAACTTTACATTCTCAAATTAATTGTGTGCAATAAAAATGATTTCCAATTCCTTTTTGGCAGCTCCTGTTCAATGAAAGGTTATCAAAAAGCTATGTCTTTCATAAAGCTGGCAAATAATATATACACATCAAGTTAGAGATATAGCATGGCTACTGTTATCAACACATGATTAAATTTCACACACACACAATTGACAAAACTTCTGTCATTCTTTTCTTTTTGGACAATGTATCTTTTCATTTCATAGTTTTTATTTTATTTCCTATATGTTATTTACATACTTTCATAGCAGTTTCTGTCTTGTAGAGACTTACATTTGGGTTATTTGAAAGAATTAAGCAAACGATGTCAATACAGCAAGCTTAGCAACTCCTTTTCAACTGTGCTTTATTTCCTTTACAGAAATGAGTTTGCTTGTTTTTGTTTTCAATTTAATAAAATGAAATATTAACATGTCAGATTTGTAAGGGATCTTCAATGTCGGTGAGTTCTGTTCTTCACCTCATGTGTAAATTCTCCTTAAAACAAACTCCAAGCCAACGGAAAAGATTTGGAATTTCAACCCTGCTACTTAGTGGCTATCAGAGTTTGGACACACGTGACTTATTGAGATACAGTTTTCTCATCTATAAAATGTCAGTAATCACATTGACCTCAGATTTGGTGTGATAATTATTTGCTTCACAATCCCTTTTACCTATATATAATTAGCAAATTTGATGAGTGTATGTTTTATATATTTATGTAAGCAATCAAACTAATAAGAAGGTTTTGGAAAGAAAAAATTGTGGAACACGTAACTAAATCCTTTTCTCCAGTTTTTTATTTTCTTGTTTGAGATGCTGATCATTTTCTTAATAATTTATTTCTATTTCTTCCATTTATAAAGCAAGCATTTGTGTAGAAAATATAGAAAACACAGGCGAGGATAGTGAAGAAAATTTAAATTACTACCAGGTGAAATCTAGGGCACCTTATACAGATAGATAATTTCCTCACTCTTGGAAAACAAAAAGCCCCCAGTTATTTATTGTATCTGACAAATAAGAGACTGATTACAATAAATTAATAAATGTGTCTATTATAGTCTAATAATCCAAAATTATGCATTAGTTTGCAGCTGGTTCAAGGCAAATGGGAAGAAAAAGGAGCTGGTTTGTTTCCACTCTATTCCTCTCTCTAGACATATTATTGTAGACTGAGTTAGAAAACAGTGCTCTGCCTGAGCTCCCAACCTCAAGCTTACCACATGGGTGCTTTGATGCTCTTACCCTCTCTTCCACCATGGCATCAGGGAGGCAGAAGGCCACAGCCATTGAAAATATGCTTTAGATCAATACTTTTGCCAGGCTTCATTTCTGCTCACAACCTTTCTAACCTATTTTATAGGTAAGGGTTATAAAAGCAATTCTCCCATACTTTTTTTGTCAGTCCCACTTGGGTGGCCCAGCCCCTCTCTGTGTAAGGAGGGAATGGTTGGCACCTGCTGCCTTTGGGCTTCCATGAAAACCGATACAAGAGTCTTGTTTTTATATCCAGTTATAATCACTCCCTTAGGATATATTATATGAAGTGGATTTCTGCGCCTAAGAATATGACCATTTTAAAAACTCTTGACACATGCTAGTAAATTTCTATTTCCCCAAATAAAAATATTATACCAATTCACACTTTCATTCCTTACTACTTACTACTGAGAAAAGAAAGATAGAGTAAAGAGGGAGAACAGGACAAGAAGGAAAAAGCAGGGGCCTGAACCTGAGAAGAGAGGAATGTTATAGAGAAATGGGAAGAAGTGCATGCAGGAGATGGGGTAAAAATCTCCTATAACTCAGGTAAATCCATGTCAAGTTAAACTCCAGCATAAATAAATATGATGAATCTCTGCCAAATTATTTCAATGGGCAGCATATCTATAGCTAGTTATTTTCTTATTTTCTGGGTCTAGCCTAGAAAGAGTTACTGAGAGGTAGATTTACATAATCATCCTAGAACACTTGCCATAGCAAAATGTAGAAAAATAGCAAAATATAGCAATATTAATTCAGGCCATAACAGTATCTGCAAAGGCAGCATGGTGTGGTATAAAGAAGATTCATTCTGTCTCCAGATTCTTTAACTTACTAGCTGGTTGATCCTGAGATAGTTGCTCAATACTAATGGGTCTTAAGCTTCTCAACACTGGAATTAGAATAATAGTATCTTTCTTGCTCAGCCCATGTAGTAATTATGAGATGACATAGGATGAGTTTTGGAATTTGTGAACTGTAAAGATCTTACAACAATCAGATATGTTGCCTTGTCAATGACTTATCAGTACCAAGGCATACTTGGAAGTTCCTAATTGATATTTTTAAAATCTATTTTCTGTCTTGTTGACAGTAACCATGCCATTGTTTTGCCACAGGTGAGATTTCGTATGTCAAGTGTACCTTGCATTTTTCTTGGTGCTTAGAAGCTCCTCAATAAATGTTAGTTCTTGGCTTCCTCTCTCCTTCCAGTTCCCCAACTATTTGCTTTTCAGAAATGTCTGCTTATTTTACAACCATATTGTCATGACTCATAATTTTCAAGTAGACAAGAGAAAGTATGTGTATGCAGGGAACCTACTGCTCCACATTCTCATATTTATTGCATTCGATATTATTTGCATGGAAAGCATTTTCCTCCCAGCCTAATTTGGTGAGAATGATGTCAACTGTTTCCCTATTGTTCATCTGAAATCAGCTCCTAGATTTAATGAATTACATATCTTGGCTTTATTTTCTCATTTAATTTAATTTTATTGATGCAAAAACAATAGGAATAACAAAATGCTTCCAGTGTCAATGGTAATTTAAAAAACAAACAGAAAGGTAATAAAATGCATTATTACTTTGGCTAGATCCTTCCTTCTTTATTCACTTGAGAATAAACAATCCAATCTTGAGAGAAAATGTAGAATGTGGTTTTGCGCCAGCAGTAATTAGCCGGAATAGCTTGACGAGAAACAGTGATGGAAGAATCAATGACATCAATAAAGTAAAACCCAAATAAGGTTTCTGTTTTTCATATTAGGTCTTTACATATCAACTTAACCGAATGATTAAGAAATGACATTCTTAACCCCAAACAGTGTGCCATAAATATATTGTAAACCATTTTGACCTTTTAAAACTATGTCAAGCTTTTCCAGTCTCCCAAGAGAGTATACTACATGGTTTTATAACCAATAATGCCTTCCCATTAAACACTACAGTTGTTTTATCAAGTAGAATTTTTAAATGAGGTTTAAAAATTGCAGAAAACCGGGATTAAGTGAAACATTAAAAATGTTACTGATGTTCCACACTCAGGTCTTGATTGTAGGCTTAATCGTGAGAAGGGTAATATTTTTAAATTTTTAATTTGTTTGCTTTAATTTATCAAACTCTCATTTGGATTGATCTCAGTTTCTTCTCTTCCTTCTTTCATGACCATAAATCAAAAGATCCAGGATTTTTCCATCAGAATTTGCTGATGCTTTACATTTTGTTAAAAACAAACCCTTGGTGAAACATAGGAACAACATGCCCTATATTTAGACCAGGGTTTTTCCACTTTAGCACTATGGATAGCCCAGACTGGATAACTCTTTGTTGTGGGGAACTCTCTTATGCATTGTGTGGAGTTCAGCAGCATTCCTTGGCCTCCACCTGCTAGATTTCAATAGAACTTCTGAGTTCTGATTATCAAAAATATATATAGACATTGCCAAATATCTTCTTGGGGGCAAAAAGCACACCTGATTGAGAATCACTTTCTTAGATTGAGACTTCTACATTTCAGATGACATGCATATAACTAACTTGATACACTAATGTGTCCAAAAAGAAAGAAGTCTAGCAGAGAGAGGAAATCAAACCACAGTAGACTATAGTGGTTCTCAATCATGACGTGCATTAAAAATACCCATGAGATTTAAAAAATACTGATACACAGACCCACCCCATATTAGTCGACTGAGGATCCTCGGATATAAGGACCAAGAATCACTGTCAAGTTTCCTAAAGTAGGTTACCCTGTGAATTTGATATGCAACCTTTAGGGGCAAACACACAAATTCTCCTTTTTGCAGTGTTCCCCATCTTTTAATTTCTGTCCTTTTGGAGTCCTGAGTTGCTTCTGTTGGCCATCAATTTCCTGTGGTGCAGAGGGGCTACAAGTATATTAGAGATTCAACTCTCTGCAGGAAGTCTCTTATGGATAAGAATAAGTTCAGGTAAAGACAACACAATTCCTTTCACTTGCAACCACTTTCCAGTGTGGAGCCTAGAACTGTAGTTCTCATGGTGAGATTTCTGAGAATCAGCAGCACAACCTAGGAACTTGTTAGAAACGTAAAACTTCTGACTACTCTAGAACTACTGAATTAAAAATCCTTGGAGTGTGGTCTAGCAATGTGTGTCTTAGTAAGGTGATTCTGAAGTATACTAAAATTTGAGAACCGTGAGCTAGAGATATTCTCTGTGTTCACTTACGTGTTTTCAGTGTTCTTCCACCTGGCCATGTTGAAACCACACTTCACAAGACTTAAATCACTGACATACACTTTCATTGACTCTCTTAAATACTGCTGCTTAGGATTCCATTTTCTCAGAGATGTTTGTCATGGAATCTATGACATATTTATACAGGTTATAGTCCTCAGAAAAGGAGAACTGGAGGCAAAGGAGAGGTCGAGGGAAGTAGAGAGCACTAGACACAGACCTGGCCCAAGTGAATGAGCACAGAAAATCTCCAAACTTGCTGCACTGTGGGCCCATTCAGATCCCCTACAACAGCTTGGTTTGACTTCCACAGGTAATAATTAGCAGCTAGTGGGCCAGAAGAAAATGACATAATGATAGTTATTGAGAAGAGGACGCCACATGCAGAAAAAGGGAACTTGATTTTAGGCAGAGCCACTGATGATTGAGGAAGGAGAGAAACAAAGGCACCTCGTGCCTTTCCATATTACCTTTATTGTAAGTGAATTACATTCTCGCATTCTACACCATTAAGTTCAGTAGCTTTACTGTTACAGGTCAATATTGGAGGTTGGCTTCTACATTACCAAGTGTTACTTGCTAGTTGATATAATTATCCCTTGGTGGACAAGATTGGGAAACTTTCTAGTGGAAAGTATCAATATAATTTTTATGTAGATACTAGGCTATAGAGGGGCAGGGTTAGAAAATAAGTTTTAATTAGAGGATATTGAAGAAGTCTAGGAGAAAGATTCTGTTGCAGCAGTCTGGGACAGTAATGGGAGAAAGTGTGATAAAAATGTAATGTTAGCTTTGAAATCTAGTTTAGAGGTAGAGTTATTAAGATTCCCTAATGAGTTTCTTTTTTCTTTTCTTTTTTTCTTTTTTAGAGACAGCATTTCATTTTGTTGTCCAAGCTGGAGGGCAGTGACACAATCATAGTTAATTGTAGCCTCAAACTCCTGGGCACAAGCAATCCCCCTGCTTCAGCCTCCAGAGTAGTTGGAACTACAGGCATGTGCCACCATGCCCAGTTAATCTTTTTATTTTCTTGTAGAGATGGGCTCTTGCTCTGTTGTCCAGGCTGGTCTCAAACTCCTGGCCCAAGTAAGTTGTCCTTCCATCTCGGCCTCCTGAAGTGTTGGGATTACAGGCATGAGTCACCTTGCCTAACCATAATTGATTTCATTACAAGAGAGGAATCAAGAATGACTCTTGAGTTTTTGCTTAATCGTCTATGTGGATGTAAAATAACTGAAATTGAGAAATTTATCAAGAAAGAGCATTGAAAAGGTTGAAGAATCAAGTTGTTTTGACCGTAGGAATTCTAAGATTCTTATTATGAAAACAAATAAAGATGCTAAGAAAGCAGAATAATAAACAAGTCTAGAGTACAGGAAAAGGGGATTAGCTTTGAAATTTAAATTTGAGAATCCTTTGCATGTGGATTCATGAAGCCCTAAAATGGATAAAATCATCCCAATGAAAAGAGAGAAGAGAAGAGAAGAGATCCCTGAAGTCTGGGGTTTTTCAACTTGGTATTTCTTTAGGCTCAGTAGTCTGTTATTTTTATCATGCTGAATTCTAATTTCCTTGGATTTAATGTTACGCTTTATGATGGTCATATAGGAGAGTTTTTGTTTTCTTTCTCATTATTTTTAACTGAGCAATTAAGTTAAAGTAGCCCACTGACAATAGCTTCTCTGTTACCATTATGGCATTGCAGCTTCCCATTGGGGATGACAGAGCTGGTGCTCAGGTAATCAACATCCTGCTGAGCCTATGAGAAAGCATCTGGGACAACTTGACAATGCATGGCGAGTCAGAAAGTTTGCTTTTTATTCAAGTATTTAAAATTCCCTATTATTTTCTTTGTTTTTGGCTACCTTTTGCTTAATTGTCTTGTCAGCTGTCCTAAGCCTGACAGCCATAGGAGGTCAAGCAGAAAAATTGAACTGAGGAAGTAATCATAGTTCTTCAATGGATTGTTTCTGAAAACTGATTATGAAGAGAGAATATTCATAGGTATGGCATCACTTCCATTTTGTAACTGAAAGAAATCTTACCCCCAAATGATGACAGTTTGTAGAATTACGAGTTGAATTTTTGTGTAAGTATATGCCTTCATATTTTTAAACATGTAGAGGCTGCATTTTTTTCTGCCAATAAATTTTATGACTTTTATATCAAGTAAAGGAATGTTGCTAATATGATCCCTGCAGTTGATAATATAACTTTTGTGGGCTAGACTAACCATTGTGACTTCCCAGTTGGGCTGTAAAGGAATCAACAGCTAGTTTGGAGTTAGTGGTGGCAGCATTTGGAAGATTTAACTTGTCTAGTTTGGGCCACTTATTAATATTATATATTGCTTATCTATCTTTTGCAATTCTTTGGGGTCCCTTCCTTAGACTTGATGCTCAAAGAAGCTTTGATGGAAGGCTTTCTGTAGACAGTTCACTTGGCTCTGACAGGCCAAAAAAGCCTATCTAGAGCCCAGATAAACCCAAGGTTCATTTCTGCATTTATTTATAAATACAGCAAATGTGGTTATTTTTGGAGATTATCAGAAAATCAGTTTTATGTACTAGATGTGAACTTGCACTCTGATACTAGTTCTGTGTTCATTTGTATTTTCTTTTATTTCTTGGTAAGAGCTCAGAAAACAACTGGATAGAAATGTGGTCTTTTGGCATCTTTGAATTCACTCTAACTGAGATATCAGTTTTCCTGTCAAAGGAAAAGTTAAGAAAATGAAACCCTATGATTCTGTAATATTGACTTTCGATTGAACTAACAAGTAAATTAGAAAACAGGAAATGATAGTGATCATGTCTAGCTTAGGGAGGCATCTATTGAAGGCTCAATGTGAAACCCATTTTGCTCTGAGCATATCTAAATGGGTACTACAAGAAATGTAAATATTGGATAGATTGTTGGTATCTTGGTTTCCTTCTATGTAGAATTCTATATAGAATTTCTACCTATTTGATGTAGATGCTGGTTTTGAGAGAGCTTCAGGAGTAAGAGAAGGTAATGTAGATGTTCTCACTTTGTTAACATAAAATTATATAAACAAATGCTCACTTGAACTTCTCATAGCACAGAGTGATTAATTCAACATTTACTGGTTACTTACTATTTTCTTGACACTGTGCTGTGTTCTGGGTATGAAATTAGAGAGATATGGGCATCCTTTTTAAGGAATACACAGTTTCTAGCCTTGCTCTAAGATTAAATCTGACTAGATCGATAGAACTCTAGCTCTTATATTTTCTTCAGTTTTAGAGACTGGAGCTACCAAATGTTGGTGGTTAATTTTGTTTGTCAAATTGACTGGGAGATGGGATGCCCAGCTATTTGGCTAAACATTATTCTGAGTATGTCTGTGAGGGTGTTTCTGGATGAGATTAACATACGATTTGGTAGAATGAGTAAAGCAGATTGTCTCCCATAATGTGAATGGGCATTGTCCAACCCATTGGAGGCCCAACAGACAAAATGTGGGGTAAGGGAGAATTTATTCTCTCTGCCTGCTTTTGAGATGGGACATTGGTCTCCTGCACTTAACCTGGAACTACATCACTGGTTCCCTGGACTTCCAACTTTCAGATAGCAGATCATGAGACTTCTCAGCCTCCACAATCACGTATGTGAATTCCTTATAAATCTTGTTTATACGTGTGCATGTGTGTGTGTGTGTGTGTATGTGTCCTATTGGTTCTGTTTCAATGGAGAACCCTGACTACTAATATACCAAAGAATTCCAGGAGAAGATGTATGGAAACGAAGTATGTTGAAATCCCAGAGGGATGCCCTGTAGAAATCTAAGGGACTACTTCTTGTGAAATGTATTAGACACTTCATTACTACTAACTCTGAAAACAATAGTCTAGGTTTACCTTTGAGAATGTACTTTTGAAAATAAAGTTACAAATAGTTGCAAATATCTAAAACTAAAGTTAAAAAGTGTAGATCAGACAAGCTAAGAATAGGTCTATCTACCACCCAGAAAAACACATGCAAGTTTGTCATACAGTCAGAACTGAATTTTTGATTTATGGGAAGGGGATACAAAAAATTTGAAAGGGCCTTTGCCCAATTTGCAGTCAGAAAGAAACCAGAACTCTGTGTCCAAGCAGCAAAGAATGGAGCTGGGACACCAATAGCCACTTTTCTTAGCTTCTGACAAAAAATCTTTCATTTTTTATATACCTGGCTATAGTGAGCCAGGGTCAGTCAAAGGTCACTGACAAAGCAGATGCCCAGATTTCCATTTCCAGCTACACAAAAAAGTAGCTGCTTGATTAAATTTCATGTAATATGCAGCCACTCTACAATACAAAACCCATAAAAGGATTAAGTGAAAGAAAAACCAGAGGATTATTGTGGTCTTTAAAAACAATATTCAGTGAGAACAACCTACCACAGGTGCACTCAATTGCTGTGCTTTTGTGAGGGATCACTTTATTTTGTAAAGTTTTATGCTCTAAAATTCAAAGAAGAGAATGGAAAGAAATGATGTGGAGGCATTTGAGCCCAAGGTCCCAGTGTGTATTCGTGGTGTGCTTAGATATCATGGGAAGCTGATCAGTATTT